>NC_043994.1:9193912-9201412 GCF_902150065.1 Myripristis murdjan
CCAAAAGAGGGAGACAGATGGAGAGAGAGACAAGAGAGGAAAGTGTGAGGAGAGAGAGAGAGAGAGAGAGAGAGAGAGAGAGAGAGGATATGTGACAGGGCACAAAGAGATGTTTTTCAGCCTAATCTGAACAGCATTTCCAATTTATTCTTTAACTGATACATTAGGAAGATATTCTGGCTTCTTAATGAATGCTTAATGAGATGTCAGGAGGAACATGTTTATGCACACGCACACACACACACACACACACTGTCACGCATATACACACACACACGAGAGACATAGCAGGAGGGAGATTTGTTTACAGACATTTAAATTTCCCGTCAAGACACAGTTAATTGGCTAATTTGGCATTAGCATTAGCATGCTACCGGAACGGAGTCCACTAAAGGGTAAAAGAGCAGACTGACTATAAATGTGTGTGTGTGTGTGTGTGTGTGTGTGTGTGAAATCAACGCTCCACTCAGCAGAGCTCACCCTGTATGGAGAGATTACAGAGATGGATCAAACAGCTTGTGCAAATGCTGCACCCACTGATCATGTGGATCTGCTTTCAATGAAGGAGAAGAGAGAACAGCTCAGCACACACATGCTCGAGACACTGAGGATGGAGATCATCCAGAGGTGATGTGTTTTTTAAAGAGCACCACAACTCAGACTCACTTAGGGACAGTGTGCATGGAGGCCGCTGAAATGTCTGACACCTTTCCTTTTCTTTTTTCTTTCTAATTTTTCTAAGTTCTAAATTCCCACCATCCTCATCCTTAAATACACCACAAATTTGAGATAGTTCACAATACAGTATATGCGCCTACTCTCTACTATTATTTATTACCTCACTTAAGTCATCACCTACATTAGCTATTATGTAGGCCTAAGTGAGAGTGAGTGTTTTTTTTTTTTTTTTTTTTTTTTAAATGATAATTATTATGCCACGATCAAGACTGCAACCCAAAAATGTGCAGGCTCGGTGTAGCAGATACATCAATTAAAATAAATAAATAAATAAATTAATTAATTAATTAATTAATTAAACAACCAAAATTAACCCTCCTATTATCTTTGGTGTCAATTTGACCCACTTTTGATGTTTAAGGTCTCTAAATACATGATCAGCATTTTTCACACATTTGTTTTTATTGTTGTGGATGACACTGAGGAACTACAACTTGCCATAATAACCTTCAAATAATCTTCAAATAACCTTCCCCCTGCTTTAAGGCCCTGACTGAACATAACCTCACCTGTCGCAGTGCGAGAACAACTGATAGTTACAGTTGATGTGACATTTGGGAGGGAAAATGTGATTCCCACAAGAACTATGACATATAAGGGGGGTGACTGGAGGGAGGTTATTTGTTTAAAGAGATATTTAGGTAGTCAACAAGACACATAAAGTACCTTACACAAAAACTTGAGTAACAATTTATAATAATTTTCTGGAGGTTTAAATTACTGAGCCCATTCGATAAAAAAAATATCAGTAAATTTGAAGGAAACATGAGGGTTACTCAAAGTAGCTTGCTTTATACTGTTCTTTTGGGTAGATCAACTTTCTTCACCACAGACAATAAGCTTTTTTCCTTTTTGCCTTTAGTTTGTGCAGATACTTAAGGGCTGTTCTCACAATTTGGGACACCAGAGGAGTGTTACGTGTTATTAGAATGCATTTGAAAGCGCATTAACTATTTTGGTCTTGCAAAATTTAATGACTTGTGCACAAAATTGGGTGCACATTTTCAAATAACCTTTACGTGAGGAAAATTAGCTCTCAAGTTTGGGCAAGTTAAACAACTTTGTTCAAGGGTACGGTCAAAGTTCGTGTTAGGTTTAGGAAGCTGCGTTTTTGATGGTCAGGCAGCTAAAAACATTTTGGGTAAGTTTAGGGTAAGGTTTTAGTCACATTATTTGCATTTTACAACAACATGCTGTTGTTTAAAAAAAATGTGACCAAGTCCTGGTACCTGTAGCAAGTTTCAAGCAAACACACAGAGTTATTTGTGCATGCTTTGTGCCTCATGCCTGGGGTGAAGTCACTGAAAACGCGCCTGCAGAACAGCTCATGGCACTGAGACACAGATGTTTTGAATCATGCAGAAAGCCCAGAAAGCCATAAAGCGCCTTCATACACTTGCAAGAAAAAAACAAAAAAACAAAAACAAAAACCTCAGAGACAGTTTCTTTCCTTACCTGTACACACCTGTAAGAAATCCCTACACCCCTACAAATGGAATGATGGGAACGCAATGGGAAAAAAGAAAGCACAGAAAGAAATTTGTCTAAAATGCAAGCGCTCGGTCTTCACGGTGTGGGTGGACTAATCTGCTTGTAGCATGAAGCTCTATTGGCTTGAGAAGTGTGCTTTATAAACACAATGTTTTTTTTTTTTTACATGGCGTGTCTGTAGGTGTGTGTGTGTGCGTGCTTGCCTAACACTGTATGGATATAGGACACCAGCAACAAGTACTGAAGTCAGATGCACGATACATTTAACACCTCAGTAAGAGTCACATGAACACTGGAAACATGAATCCTGATGCAGGCCCTGTCAAAGAAAATGCAAATGGGTCGTCTATATAAGAAAAAAGTGAGAGATTGCATCAATGTACTGTATGTTACATGCATGTAACACGTGTGTGTGAGCATGAGCTTTCATAACTTCTTATGTGTGTGTGTGTGTGTGGATGTGTGTGTGTATGCACATGCACATGCACGCTCAGGCGTCTGGCTAAAACAGATGACTTGTCACGTCCGTCTCCCAGGAAGTGCATCTTCATTAGTAACCAATCAAAATCCAATTACAGCCAGTATCTTGGCGTATTAGGGCCCTGGCATTAAAATGATATGGTGCGCGGATATATTTCCAATCACTGCAGACTTTAATTACCATCCTGTACCACACAGGCCACTCTTTAAGGAAGGAGGGGTGGGAGAGGATGGAAAATTAGCATGAGCCGGGGAGCAAAAGAGCGAGTGTGAGAGGGAGAGTGTGTGTGAGAGAAATGGTGTGGCTGAGCGTGTGCATTCTTCTGTGTGTGTGTGTTGGGGGATTATGCCACACTTGTCTCATTTCTGCAGTGCGGTAGGGGGATATTACCGTTGGATTGTGGGTATTTTTGCTAACATCTTTGCCTAGGGCCTGTTTTCATTAGCGGCTGGTTCTACATGGCATCCCGCAGGGCATAGTAAATACACAAATAAGCACTTAGTGTGATTGACAGCCAGCGAGACAGTTCATCAGTTAGTCAGTAAGTACAGCAGGCAGTCAGTCAACCAGATGGTTTAGCTTCATAACTCAGTCAGTCAAGTAATCATGCAGTGAGTCAGTCAGTCAGTCACCAGAACAGCCAGATCAGCTCCCTGCAAGTCAGCAAGACAGACAGTAATCAGTCATAAATAGACAATCAATACAGCGGCATAACAGAAATCCAGGTCAAACAGTCCTGTGAGTCAGCCAGTAAATTATAAGTTTAAACAGGCAACACTAGAATAACCATCAGTAATAAATGGTGGATAGATAAATTTGGGACTTTTATTAATTACAGTTTTTGCGAGACTATTTCTTAATGAGTTTTTTTTTTTTTTTTTGTGAGAAGTAGTCGTGTCCTAAAGAAAGCAATTTTTTCTTTTTTCTTTTTTTTTTCTTTTTTTGTATGTATTTTGGTTTTGGTTACTTTTTTCTGCAATCTTGTGGTAATTTTATGGTAATTTTATGGTAATAGCTTTTTTTTTTTAATTATGATTACTTTATGTAACCTTTTTTCAGTTTTTTTTTTTTTTTTTTTTGCTGATTCCCTTGTCATTTCTTGTTAATTTGCTAATTGCCCTTTGTATTTGACAGAAATCAAGCCAATTTGCTCATGTTTCAAAGGATTAATATATATTAAGTCATAGTTAAAATTTAAAAATGCTGGTTATTAGAAAGTGTTCCTGGTCAACCTCTGAGGAATAAGTCCCTCAAGTCAGCCAGGTGGTCAGCCTTCAGCCAAACTGATACGGAGTCAAAACAAGGAGAGAAAGAGAGGAGAAATGAGAGATTGAGAGAGGCTTATGAGTAAGACGAGGGAAGATGATGTCTTTGCCAGCCTCCTTTCTCTCTCCTTTCTCCCTCTTTCTCTTGCTGACATTCTCCCTGAAGAAAATCTGTGTTCATGTAACAGTATTACCAAAAATCACTGTGTTGGCGGACAGAGTACAATATTGAGCATGCCATGTATCCAGGGGTGTAGCGTCAGATGAAGAGGTGGCTGTGCTGAAAATCCCACCATCTTCGTCCTTAAATACACCACAAAACAAGAGAGAACAGCAGAAACAGACAGCGAGGGGGCAGAGTTTATTTACATGACAGTTTTTTTTTTTTTTTTTTTATTTGGACTTCTCTCAGGATATGAAAGCATTTAGTTTGGGCTGCCATATCAAAACCCAGATATAACAGTTGCAGTTGTGGATTTGCTGAAATAAACAAAGATATTGATGCATGATGATTCTTTTTTTCTGGTGGTGTTTGTGGTTGCATGAAACGGCAAATGTTATTCTCATAGAATATTAATGCATTGCTCTTTATTCATGTATACAGAGATATTTGTGAGGATGCATGAACTGTCTATGCTCAGTATGACCTGGGTTATGAGCTAGACTCTGCAATAACCCGGCATAACAATTTCCCATTTCTTATATGTAACCAACTGTTCTGAACATGCCATTTCTAAACAACACAGCTTCTGCGTAAAGCCAACACCCACTAGACATGCATTAGTGTGTGCATCTGTGCGTGCATGTGCGTGTGTATGCATAGTGTATATTATGTATATGTGTGTTATTGCAGGCTGCAGCCTCTGTCTTGATGGTGTTCAAACACAGCACTGGATTCACAGGATTCATCAGCATCAAATGATACAGACATCACTGGTGGGTATGGATTCATATCTCTATCCTCAGGTTGATTGGTTATGCTTGGCACCAAGGAGCTGCTGTTCCCACAACTGGTGAACCCCGTCAATCTCCCCCTCAAGGCAGACTAAATGAAACGCTCAGGCATTCATCCAACTATGCCTTGTCGCAAGAATAAAAAAAGATATCACTGAAGTCATGAATCTATTGCCAGGATACCACAGGTTCACAGCCTTTTGAAGAAAATCATGGTTTACCTAAAGCAGACTCAATTACTATGGATATGCCGAGCAGGTTCTGCTCATTAATTTCAACTGTGAATTAATGAATGTAGTGATAGGGTGTTCGACTGAAAAGCCTGACAAGGCGCTCTTTGCTGTGATTATGGATCAGAAGGAATTCAAAGTTACCTGGTTTCCACAGGCACTGGCAAAGCCATTATCAGCACTACGGCTGAAATCGCCTGCTGTATAATCTTCATTAGAGCATTGCCAGATGTACTACAGCTGAATTTACACAGCAGCCACAGCAGCTATTTGACCAGTCCGAGAGCTCGCTCTGAACATTTTGTGTTATTTAAGGATAACGACAGCATTTCTCAGTCTGAGTCGTGTCTTTCATCACCCTTCTGTTTGACCTTATCTGCAGGCTGTTTTCCATTGGACAGCTCTTTTTTTTTTCTTCTAAAATTTAGAACCTCATAGTCATGATGTGAAATCCATATTTTGCGGTCAAGTCAGGTCAACAACACAAAGTGAGAAATGACTCTTGAGCTGATGGCATTAGATCTCAACACATGCACACCGTGGATGACAGCGTACAGTGCATGGGTCTGACTGTGGTTGAGGAATGAAAGAATGGGGGGGAGAAATTCTTTCCCACTGGTATTTTCCTGTAAAAATGTTGCTCAGCGCTGCAGTGTGTCTGAGCAGCGACCAAGACTGCTGTCAGTTATCTGTGTGCTGTCACTGATTAGTGTGAAAAGGAGACTGTGTGGAAAGCTACATGGTATAATGCTGCTCCATTCGACTATTTCCATGTGCATGTGTGTGTTTGTGTGTGTGTGTTTTTCACATTGATGTAAACATACTGTATTATTCTGATGTGTGGCTTTGTGTCAGTGTGTGTACTCAGGTGTGTGTTGTATGCAGGAAGTGTGAAAAGCAGGACGCCTCTTCTTGTATGTGATGAAAAATCCCCAAACACACACTAACACATACATGCGTCATGTGTGTATGATTGGCAGCATTAGATACAGACGTTTGTGCTATCGTGCAAAAACAGTTCTCCGCACTATGCATATTGCTATGTAAAGCCACAATGTTGGCTATGTTACCTTGCCAACAAGGAATTACATGAGCGTAAATGCTAGCAGCTACCTGCTGTATGATCACTCGTGTCATATCTTTGGAATAAACCTGGCATTTCTGCGTGAAAACAGACATTCTGTCATAAAAAATGTATTTCTTTTATGATCTCTGCATGCCTTGATGGAATTGATTTATAGCTTGGAAAAATCTGAGATACAAACAAAAAATGAATTGTCAATGTATGGAAGATGAGACATCAATCTGCCAGAAAGCTGTGCCTGATGTGCACATCACATCATGTCTGTCATTTTGTGATGATTTTATAGCCAGCAGCACTGCACTCAATCTGAGAGCCTCTTGTTTTGAAAATGAAAGTGAAACTTACATTTCTACTATTTGCCTCAAATTGCCACAAAGTACCAGTATTTTTAAACTGGCAACTTAAACATCAGTGTTAATTTAGTTTTAGTTTTAATGTTTTTATTAAATTGCCATTTAGTTTTAGCCATCTTTTTTCTACTTTCAGTTTACTTTCAGGCAACACTGTAAGGGCCGAACTGTTAAATAACCAAATCAATTTTTTTTAGGCTTAGTCAATTATTGTTAAATATTTTCAATTTCTTACAAAATTAATGTTAATTTCAGCATATATCAGTGTGAACAGACTGTGAACAGACATGTTTTTGTTATATTGTATATATTTGACCCGGTTAGTTTTGCTTTCACATTGCAATTATATAAGGACTACGAGGGCTGCGTCTGCCCTTACTTGACACTGATCGGTTTGCAGGGTATGTGTCTGATGTTGGTGTGTTGCAGGAAGCCTTCGATCACTGGTTGAATAAAAGGATAATTCTGGTATTTTTTCAATGAGCCGCATTTTTCCACGGCTCAAAATGCCTGACATTTTAAGTTGGTACATTACCGAGTGAGAACGTTCAGTCGGCAGCTGAGGCATTCAGACTCTGCAATATAAACAAAAGGGGTAAGTATACACCTCAAATTATGTCCACTGAAGGTGTTTGTTTTTGCCGCTGACAGGTTCAGATTGTTTGCATGTGAAAACATCCACAGCTCATACTTACAATTTCAAGCGTGCTCTTAATTCAGGATCTAAACGTAACAACCCTGAAGCGTTCAGTTCTCCGATCAGCAGTTGGACACCGGTGTTTTTCTGTGTTTCTTGTGTTGCATTTCAAGTTCAGTGAAAACACGCCTGTTATTGGGTTCAACTGATCAAATAACTTCGGGTCGCATTAACATTTCACACTGCCAGCACTACATCCCTACCATCTTT
>NC_043994.1:9206412-9366412 GCF_902150065.1 Myripristis murdjan
GTTCTCCAGGGAAAGGGGATTACATCCAAGCTCAAGCACAGATTCACACATGTGCATGTGCACGCGCGCACACGCTCGCACGCACACACACACACACACACACACGCTCACCTAGTGGATCAGCATATAGGAATAAAAGGCATCTTTGGCAATGAAGCTTTCTCATCAAATTTTCATCAAATTTCAGCAAACTCATATCCAGTAATTATACACTGTGCTCCTGAAACCTCTCTGTGTATCATGGCTAATAATAAATAAATTAATGAATAAATAAATTACTATATTGTCAAAAATAACATTTTGATAATAATATTTTATAAAATTTTCACTGCAATTTCTATGACCATATCTTCTGTTCAAGAATTTGATTTCAGACTTACACAGCAACAGTGAATGAATGAATGAGTGAATGAATCGAAAGGTTAAAGCCAGGGTCTTGGTGTTGTACATGCTGGCTCAATGGAAATAAACTGCATAAAGGTGTGTGATACAAAACTGATTGTTGTTTGCTGTTTACTCGCTCAAAAAAAAGGAAAACTACATAATTCATCAAGGAAAACAAAGTGAACTCTGCTTTCAAATTTTGTGTTTATTCCACGTTAACTCTAACTGGTCCTCACTTTTATGCAGTTTCACGTAATGCACCTTTAAGTCTTGCTACGTGCAGTGCCAAGCTTTGTGCATCCAGCCCAGATGAGAGCAGGCAAGCCAAACCTCCCCTCATGATTTCTGGAATTTGATTAAAGTCGCTGCAAACTTCTCAACAGTATTAGTCATTTATTCTGATCAGCGGTGCAGTTAGCCATGCTGTGACAATTTGTGCACAATGTTCAGTATGCTAGCTCACATCTGTTTTGAATTGCTAGTGGAGAGTGAACTACCTCAGACCACTTTGGGTAGCTGACATTTCCCTTAAGCCTCTATTGACTGAGATTTTTTTTTCTTGTATTATGCTGCTGCTTTATTGGAGGCTGGAGACAAATAAACTGCTTAAATAATGACAAAAATGAAATAATTTGCAGTTAAGTGAAAAAGAGGCCCGGTAATATAGTGCAGAAGTTAGAGAAGCAGGCTTTAACCCAGAGGTAACTGGTTGAATCACGGACTGGCAGGGAGAGGAATGACTCCTACATGCTGCTGCCCCCAGTAAGAACTTCTTTATGTGCTTTCTGTGAACTTCCTGTGCTAAAGGGTGAAAAACAGATTCAGTTGCATCCTCGTCATACTTAAGGAAAACGCAGAAAAAGATTGAGAAGAGAAGTTAATTTCTTGAGTGCATTTAAACATCATCGCCAATGAAAGAAAATAGAGAGTTGATTCCCAGAAGTGCCTCCCGAAGAGCAATTAAATCTGAAAACGCTTTCATTTGTTGCAGAGGTCTCTGTAAGTGCTCCCGTCTCATCGGAGTAACTTATTGTAGGTTGTAATTCTCTGTTTCTTGTCAGACAGAAGATGAGGTTAATGATGACTATGCAGCACCATCAAAATACAATAAATGAAAGCAAAGAAGATGATGTAACTGAGTTCATTTCAGATGATTTGAACTTATTTTGCACCTGTTTGCAAGACATCACATGGTGATGGTGATGCTCTGCGATGTTGACTTCAATAATTGCCCTTGATCCTGATATAATTAAACCTGGCCCGTATCACAAGGGCAATAAGACCCTTATCCACTGCTATTTTTCATCAGTTTTTAGTACTATGCACCTGGATCTGTTACTGCTAAAGACGCTTAAATTCAAGGGCAATCAATATCTCATTCACTGGCTGAGTACAATTCTTACAAGAAGAGAGGGCGTGCAATGGGTCAAGGTCAACAGCAGCTTTCCTACAGGCAACTGGTGGAACAGCTTATGTAAAGTGGTGTAAAATCATTGAAACAAGAAAATGTTCTATTTTCAGAGCATATTGGTCCCTAACCTATTTAAATCTACATATTTCTATAAATGTCGGCAAGAGCTCGTTGCATAAATTGCCATAATGCACTCTGAGGTGTCCCAGTATAGAGAATTAATGGACAAGGTGGAGACGAGGTGTCTGCTAAGTCTATCGGGACATATATAGGTGCATTATCGCTTACATATCGTATTGCATCATCGCATCGCTCACCAGGCTCTTTCTGAGCCCCGAGTCTTGTTGTTGTAACTGTAGCTTTCCCACTTTGTTTTCTCTGTTGCTCGTAGATGCTTACACAACATAAATCTGAGGTAATCCAATGTGTAATTTGAGTCATCTCTGCATTGGAAAGCGAGCTATTATATAGTTATGCAGACTGTGGGAACTAGTGTAAAAAAGCTATGCTGACACAAGTACAACATACATAACCATGTATGACATTTTGTGCATGCTTTTGTCTAAAAATGTCCGTGCTCATGCTGTCATAGGACATAGATGCTTTATGGTAGCATGGATACAGACATTTTTAACATGTTTGACCCCGGTGGGACTTGAACCTTTCACCCTGACAATGTTGGTGCCATGTGTGCTATAGAAAACAATATGCAATCCACATGTATGTAGATATGAGACGACAGAGAGGGCCTGAAATAGTGCAGTCGATATATTCACACACTTATTTAACAGTAAGGGGAAAGCTGAATAGACCAAAAAATACACACGTTTGACACATTTAGATTCTTAAATGTTGACCAATATAACAATCAGTTATTGAGTATCCAGTTACATTGATATTTATAAATTGATATTTCTTTATGTTGTTGTAGAATCCAATCAGACTTATTACCAGTATAGTAAATGAGATAGCTAGATAGAGACAATAGGCTGATTTTAGGTGTTGAGTGCCTTGCTCAAGGGCACTTTGACAATAGTTTTTGTGAAAAGGAAGACCATTTCACATTCAAAGACCCCCACCTAGACTTTCTCAGTTGGTGTAGGGATCTTAAGATCCAATCTTGCTCTGTCTGCACAATAGAAAAACAAACCTAAGAAGAAGTAAGGTGTGATATTAGACTTTGAGCATACAAATATGGCTCTTATCTCTTGGAGCTGGGAGAGATTATTACTACTAAGTCATTATCTCTCCTATCAGACTTATAGTACTGCGGGTGCTATTACTGCCACAATGACTTTCAGCTAGACACAGAATAGACTCATTTAGTCCAGTTTTATTACATTTCAGATAGAGGCAACTTTATCTGTGTGTCTGTTCATCTGTCTTTATGAGTGTGTGTGTGTGTGTGTGTGTGCATTGAACCAGCTGACAGATTACTTTATTATCATTGAGTTTCATTTTCGATAGCTGCAACTTTATTATCGGTCAATCTCTCCTCTTCTTCTCAATAACTCCCATCTTTTTTGTCTCTTGTGACTCTATTTCTCTTTCATTCGCTCATCCCCTCCCTCTCCTCTTTATGCGATGTGACATCAGTAAGGCTTTAATTGTCGACTGCTGGGAGCAAAGACAAATGGTCCAACACTTGGAGGGCTTTGTCTATGAGAATGAGGAAAAACTTAGGAGAGATAAGGTTTGTCAGGCAGATAGGACAGGAAAGGACATTTGTACAATGACATCAGAAAAAGATGAGATGGGAAATCACAGGAATAACCGAGAATGCATATACACACAAGTAATGATGAATTTGTGAACAAACAATGATGAATTTTGAATCAGCTCCAACAAAATTGCCATGACCATCGCTGCTGCCTCTAGTTCACATGGCACAGCAATACAGTGCTGACAACCTGACTTGCTAGCCTACTACCAAATAAACAGCTATTGCTTGATAGTGTCGTGAATAAATTGAATACACAGAATACATTCCTGCACATCATAAATACAGGCAAACATGCACATCAAATGAAGAACTAAATGAAATAAACTGATTGAAATTAGAACTTACCTCTTCTTTTCTCCAGTTAGCCAGCCAAATAGTGTGCAAGCCAACCTTATCTACCTTATTACGTGATATGACCACGATTTTCTTTGACCCATCTGCCACCTAAAATACCTCCTAATGCAGATGTTCTTTAGACCACTGGTAATCCGTCTATCGAACAGAACCTAGGATCCTATCTGACTTTTCATTGCTCATTATGAAAAAAAAAATGAAGAAAGATGGACATTCATGACATTTTCTTTGTCCAACATAAACTGTTACTCTTCATTCTTCTTTCATTACTTTTCACAGAACATTTTCTATGTTTAACCATTTATCACACTGGCGATATGATAAATTTAAGGCCAAGCAACGCCTTAAATTTGCCTTAGAGTTTTCTAAACATGTATACTGCCATGTTTGAATGATATTTGGTACCTGCATCTTGGAAAACGCGGTTTTCATTCCATTTTGAAGAGCTGTTTGAGTGTATTTTTACTAGTAGGAAATCTGAATTTCTGGAACGTGCCATTATTATGTTATCGCCTTATCTTGTATTGTTATTGTACACTGTACCTGAAATCTAGCTGCGGCAAACTGTTGTTGGTCATAGAGAAGGGGCAGCAACACGGTACCCATAGCACAGCCCATAACAGGCCCTCAGTCTGTGGGCAAACCCCCTCTATGGATTCAACATGAATGACTAAACTCGGAGAAAATAAGAAGTGACTCTTATAGACTCTCGACTGGGCTGGTCGGCCCTCAATTCTTCATAGCTTCATATCTGTGATGACTCAACCAAAACAGAGAGCGAGAGCGCCGAGGAAAATCTATCTTTATAAAAACACATTTTAGAACAGTGACATTTCGATATGGACACAGAGGCTGCAGACAGGACTGAACATTACAATGAACGCGCACGCACGCACACACACGCATGCACAACCCACACACCACACAAATGCCCAGGACTCAACACAAACGCGTGCACAGACACACATGCCCTGCACACGCCGCGCGCAGTCACACACTACGGTCTGTAGTAGATGGTCCAGCAGCTCAGTAATTGTGTGTGTCTTTCCAGAGCAAGCTCATTGAGCTGGACTCTGCCGCTCTCGGCTGTCTTTAATGTACTTGGAGTCTAACGTGACTCACGAAAAAACAGCAAAACAACGACAAAAACACAAAGAATGAAGAAATCCAAGCAAACGAAGAGATGACACATAATGAGCCAGTGGATGGAAATACGTGTCTCAGTTTGACTGTTGTAATTGGACACACACACACACACGCACACACACATTAACCAAGATGTCTGTTTGTCTAGCTCAGTTAGTGACTAGCTCTCTCTCTCTCTCTCTCTCTCTCTCTCTCTCTCTCTCTCTCTCTCTCGCAAACATGCACAACAAATGAAAAACTAAATGAAATAAACTGATTGAAATTAGAACTTACCTCTTCTTTTCTCCAGTTGGCCAGCCAAATAACGTATAAGCCAACGTCTGTTTGACGAGCTCAGGCCTAAACTGATTGGACGATTCGGTTCGTCTTCTACTCCAGCCTGGCTTCAAGACTCCCGTGACTCAACAGGAGACCAGATCAACAGCCTGAGAATAGGACTTATTCACTTGTATAAAAAAGATACGCATTGCACACTGAAGTGTCTGTGTGTGTGTGTGTGTGTGTGTGTGTGTGTGTGTGTGTGTGTGCATGTGTGTGTTTGTGTGTTTGAGTCAGTTTGTGTGTTTACTGAGCTTTTCCCTGAATAAGATGCTCACCGCATGCTCATAATTCTGTGTGTCAGGGCAATGTGGTTGAATGTGTGTGTGTGTGTGTGCGCGCGTGTGTGTGTGTGTGTGTGTGTTTGCATACTAATCATGTTTTGCAATTCATGTCTTCAGATCACATAACTATTATAGTCTGTTTGTCTTTGTGCAGCTTATTCATTTGAAAAGATATTTAATGCACACTGATATTTCTATCTGTGCAAATGCATCCACAATACATTTGTCTATGTGTGTGTGTGTGTGTGTGTGTGTATGGGTGTGGGTGCGTAGGGGAGGGGGGTTGGTTGAATGTGTGTGATGTCTCTATCTTGCTGACATAGGCGGCATAAAACAGACATTTCTGGAGTGCCTTATTAGTCACTGAAAACAGATGAAAGCAGCTAAATGCAAACAACCCCCTTTGATAGAAAGCTGTTGCTCAACAATAATTACCACAAATTATTAAATCTGATTTTATTAAATTCTCATCAAGAGAGAGAACATAATCACTGCACCCATCCAGACAGGGCGAACCAAGTTTATTAACTGTTGACGAGTGAAAAAAGGGTTAAGGGCATTTGACCATGTGGACTTCTAGGCACAGGGCACATGCATTGTTTAGTGTCAATTTATTTCATTGGATCTAAAACAAAAGCCAACCCACACACATTTTATATTGACCAAGGAAAACATTAAAAAATGCCAGGGCGTTTTCCTCTCTCTGTGTCACATTGCAAGGCACAGACTGAAGTTCTTGAAGGCCGTGATGCACAGGAGGCATTTAGAGGAAATGTTAATGTTGCTGAGCAGTGCTGGCCTCA
Organism: Myripristis murdjan; assembly: GCF_902150065.1. Taxonomy (NCBI): domain Eukaryota; kingdom Metazoa; phylum Chordata; class Actinopteri; order Holocentriformes; family Holocentridae; genus Myripristis; species Myripristis murdjan. The sequence goes on from NC_043994.1 coordinate 9,212,836, forward strand.
TCAGAGACTGACAGCCAATATGAAATCAATAGCGAGAACACGCTGTAAAGGAAGAAAAGCCACTGGCAATTTTGAACTGTCTATTTTCATGAAATGTTGCCAGAATGTCATGGTCTTAAAGGCACGCTGGGCAAAGCCGAGGTTTTATTGCGGTAAGGAACGTTTAGATTCATCAGTGAACCATGTAGACTCAAACTTCATATTTCCTTGTGCTTATTCCATGTTTTTTATCAGCTGAGTCTAAAAGATCCTCACTTCAGTGCAGTTTTACATATTGCAAATAATGCTTAAACTGAACTTGGTAGACTTAAACCAATCATTTTTTCTGTTTGAAAAAAGTGTAAAAACTATGTTCTAAATTGAAGCAAGGACCCTTGACTGGGTCCAGATAGACTGGCTGCTGTGGTTGGGCAAATTAAATAAGGGTCTATGGGAGACTGGACTCATTTTCTGCTTTGTTAGGTACGAGTGTGGCGAGATTCAGGGAGAGTGATGTGACAAAGGTCACAAGTCACACTCAGAGCCGCGGTTTCCTTTGTGCATGACATGTGCCTGCTGAGCCACCAGGACACAATGACTGATTCACAGAAATAATCAGTGTGCCTGCCTGAGGTCCAAGTTGCACAAATTCCCTTTGATAAATTCTGTTCAATTAGCTCCCAATTAACTAGCCCATTAAAAGCCTATTGGACAAGAAGGCAGTGAACACTTTACTGTATTTCCTCCATTGTAGGAAATGAGAGAGGGGGGGGGCAAATGGGCCTCTCATCTATCAGACTGAGTGTGTGTGTGTGTGTGTGTGTGTGTGGAAGAGAGAGGGAGAGAGAGAGAGAGACAGAGAGTGTGAGTGAAAGAATGTGTGTATGACTGTGGGTGAGTGGTGGGTGGGTGTGCGGGTGTTTGTGTGTGTGCACTTAGATCCCAAGACTAATAGCTCTGATATCATGTGTGTGTGTCCCTTTCTGTGTTTGTGTGTGTGTGTGTGTGTGTGTGTGTGTGTGTGTGTGTGTGTGTCTGTGAGTGGGTGGGTGGGTAGGTGGGTTGCAGACTGTAAGTCTAACAGCCTAGAGCAGATAATACAGAGAAGATGAACAGGGGCATTTTCATTATTAAAAGCTCAGATCCCCTCTCTTTATTCCGACTCATTAAGTATGAATTGTGTTAATATTTCCATTTGTCTCTGTTAATGTCATCTCCATCTCTTGCCTTCTTCATTCTCTCTCTCTCAGAGCTGTCGCAGGTTTTCTAGACCACACTGTCCTTGCAGAGTGCTGTGGATCCACACCGTTCCTGGACAGCACTGCTGCCAGTCTCCACGCCTCCTCTTGGCACCAAAATAGGGAGTGGTTGTGAAGCCACAGGGCTTTTGTCTTTCCCAACTTTGACGCCCGACCCTGATTTTAATGGATTGAAGGTCGTGCCAGTTGTCAGGATAGCCCTTCTCCTCTACATTACTCTTGGCAGTGTGTGCACGCTCAGTGAGGTTGATGAAATCAAGGCCAATGGCCACCGTCTCCAGTACATTTCCCCTAGTCACTGCAAAATGACTGGGGAGAATGTATAGACAGTAGTAAATGGGCTATAACTCTAAATGACACCACTATTCTCCTTTTAAGTACCTTTGCACCTATTACCGTCATGACGGGGACTGAAAATCAATATATTTGCATCCATTAGTGTCATTACGGTAGCCTAAGTGCAAGTGCAGCTCAAGTGAGGTGAAGGATGATTTTCAGTCAGAGACTTGATGAATGTTGGATAGCTGTTTTATTGTCTTGCAAGTTACATCGGAACTGCCGTAGTTCAGCTCAGTGTGAAATGTCACGGCTGTAAACTGGCTCGATTAGTCTGTCAAAAGCTGCGGAAGGGGCGTGTGCAAGAACTGCATGGTTCTTCTTAATGTCTTTCAAAGCCATTAATACCATGTTTACACCAAGGACGAGGGATAAATGAGGAGATAAACTATTGGGACTGAAACCTGGGCAAGCTGTCTGGTCCTCTGTGTGAGAGGGTAACAATACTGCACAAATATATTGAGAATTGCCCAACCTGTCTGTATTTCTCAGAGGGGAAGGGAACAAACTATTAGGAATGAAACTCAACCGACCTCTCTGCCCCTCTCAGCTGGAGCCAATGGATCAATCTCACTTTAACAGCTCTGCTCTCACTTGCACACACACGCACACACACACACACACACACACACACACGCGCGCACACACACGCACACACACAGAAGAAAAGTGAGGTTGATTTCGTTCTAACAGCTCTGACTCTCCATCCAGAACACTCACTGGAGGAGAAAAACTCAGAAAAATCTGCAGGAAAGAGGGAGAGAGAATGAGAGAGAGAGAGAGAGAGACAGAGGGAGAGAGAGAGAGAGAAGAGAGAACAAAGAGTGTAAAAGAATAACATAAGAAGAAAGAGAGAGCAATAGAATAACAGGTGGTGAATGCTGTAGGTAAGAGGCAGGCATTCCACTGTTCTTTCACAGTAATGCTGATTGCGTAGTTTAGTGATTTTATATAGTCTGCAGTCTGAACTGCCTTGCAAATTCCTGTAGATAGATAGATAGATAGATAGATAGATAGATAGATAGATAGATAGATAGACAGATAGATAGATAGATGCAGTAGCTTGCTCTGTAGGTGCACATAAATGGCTGCATTGACACAGCGCTGTGGAAAGCTGGCTTGTATTTGAGGATGGGATCACAGTACACCCCCTCCTCAGCAGCCATTGGTAGGAAGGTGCTAAGAGCTCCTGTCTAACTCTGAGATGTTCTCACCTCCTTGGTAATGTGTTATGAATGACAAATAACTGCTGACTGCATATAATTAGTTTATTTTGCAGTCAGTGTCACTGCTATTTTCTTTGTGTTTTATAGATTTTGTGATTGTACACCCATAGCATTCACATGTCTGCAGATACATTCAGAGTAAAAGGAAATGATCATGCAGATTCTTGGTTTCCCTAGGCAGTCAGAATAAGAATTGGGATGAGAATAATCTTTATTCACCTTGTGCTGTTAATTTATGTTACAGTATTTTGCCTCCGTGACTTTGATGCAGGGAACACATGAGGATCTATTTCAGTATTGCAAAACCCCTAAGCACATCAGTTGATATCTGCCAAAAAGAGGATCCAGTCTATCCAAAAAAAAAAAAAAAAAAGCAAAACAGCAAAAAAAACAAACAAAAAAAAAACTGTCCAGTGAAAACCACTTATCTTCAATTTTGGATTTTTTCTTTCTTTTTCTTTTTTTCTTTCTTTTTTTTCTTAATTTGATCATTTACCCTCTCCTCTCTTAGTTCATACAAAAATTCTACAACCCATGGGTTTATTAAAGTTTAAAAGAAAAAAAAAAAAAACTAGATAAACTGGAAAATGCACACGTAAAGCAAAAAATAAGACCATTTTTCTTAGTCTCTGAAAAGTTGTCATTTTTGAGATAAGTGATTTTCAACTTATCAGGGACACAGAGGCATGTATGGCCTTATTATTGCAGATACATAATGTCGTTTCTGTGAATCTGGACAGAGATTAGTAAATGTGTGTCTAACTTTGCAAATGTGTACCCAGATATGCAAATGTATATTTAGATTTGTAAACATATAATGGGATTTGTGAGTGTGAATCCACACATTTAAAGATATTTGCATATATGGACTCACATTTGCAAATCTCATTACACATTTGAAAATGTCAATACACATACTCGGTACACATTTGCAACTTTACAGGACCATACCAGTGATTTTGAATGTTTGGCCAACAAAGTCGTCATGATTCACAAACCACAGAACTGATAATTGGCTGCGGAGAGCAAATGTTTCCTGGGGGACTATTTTACGGCGGAGGAGCCTTTTCACCCCAATTTCAAGTCATCAAAACAAAAGAGTGCTGCTACTTTTAGGAAAACTAATGTGGACGAGTTCATTTTCATATCATAGTGCAATGAATGGAAACCAGTGGCTGGATAAAGGGCAGGAAAAAATTATGTTAGAGTGCTAAAATATGACTTGCTTGCTCTGGGGGCAAGATTTATGGAATCTAGATTTTGTAGAAATCACGAGTATGGTCCTTTAAGATTTGTAAACATCACTTTACAGATTTGCAAACATAAAGTAATTGCAATACACATCACTTTCAGGCTTACAATAAACAATAGACTATACTTTCATTCTATTGGATACGGTTGTTACTATGTGCCTCTAGGTATGGGAAAACTGTTTTCCAGCCACGCATTGCACTGCTGTACCATGGTGTAGATGAATGAAATGCAACTTTATTGTTTTATGAAGCATTAAACTGATTGCTGAAATTTAAAGTGGTTTGTTTTCTTTTATTTTGGCAGCAAGTTTGCTTCTAAATTGTAATTGCCATGGTGTTTTTGCAATTCCCAGATATCAGTGTCTCTGGTGCTGTGATATCTCTCTAATTGGATTTGCCGTTGATGAAGTTTGAGTTTCTTTAGGTGCTGCTCTTGTATTTTTTTTTTTTTTTTTCAGCCGTGGTGGCTATTGCTGCTCATGCTGAATGCCCAGTTCCTCTTCTGTTTATGCCAAACAAAACAACTGATGCTGTGGAAATAAAGTAAAAGTTTTCTCTTCTTATGTGGCTGGGAACTACCTGACACTGGATGTTTGTCACAGCAAATGTTAAAGCTTTCCTGAACTGGGTGTAGGTTGAATCACTTATGTGTTACTTCAGTTGGTGACAGAGAGCAGAGACATTGACATTTATTTATGTGGATTCAAGTAATGTCTGATGATATTACTTGAATACTAGTGAACTTATAACCAGTTTTGCTTCTATTTTTATGGCCCCGCCTGCCCATTTTACCACTCCCCACATGGCACAGTGTTCCCTGTGTGCATTTCACAATATTGCTATCATGTCATGGACACTGGACTGTTTTGTCATTGTCTCAGTCCTCAATCATTTCTGGGATCTTGGCTGGTGTGTTGCATTGTGGGAATAGACTGGCATGAGTGATCTCTGTGTCAGTCCAGGAAGATGGCCTGCTCCAACCAACAGCTCGCTTCTCCAACCCCCTCATTTAATTGATTGTTTTATCTGTATTTACAGGCAATATTTGCAGACATGATGCATAATACAGAAACACATGCACAGACATGAACACAAATACATGCATGTACACACAGGCCGGGGATGCTGTTGGTCATATAAAGTAGCCTGTGCAGCACAGCTCAGACAAAAAACAGAATAGGCCTTTTGTAATGTTGACCACTTTCCACAGTGAATGAATGAGGACGTGTGTGCATGTGCCATCGTGTGTGTATTTTGTTGACAGAGAGAGCAAATGTGTGTGGTAGAGAGGGATCGTGCCCATTAGAGACAGAGATTGTGAGAAAGAGAGAGACATAGGAAGAAAAATCCTACCTCAGGGAGGGAATAGTCAAAGCCTGCAGGAGTTTTACTGTGGTGTTGAGAGACAGAGAAAGAGACAGAGAGAGAGAGAGAGAGGGAGAAAGACTTTTATTGAATCTGACACAGAGCAACAGAGAGGTGAGAGAGAGACAGACACAGAGGACACTGCTAGAAAGAGGAGAGAGAAAGCTAGAGAGAGAGGCAGAAAGAGAGAGAGAGGAAAGTGTTAGTTTGGCTGCAGAGTGAAATGTCTTCTGTCAGGGCACCGCAGCCTGAGGGCACAAACCTCACTGTTGTGTGTGTGGGTGTGAATGTGTATGTGATTGTGTGCACGCGCATGTGTGTGTGTGTGTGTGTGTGTGTGTGTGTGAGCTGTTTTGTCAAACCTCTTTAATATTTGCATCTTAAGTAAATTCTGCTTTAGTTCAGTGGATCCAAACGAAGCCTCTCAAATGTGTGTGGGAGGGTGTGTTCACCGCATGTCCAGTCTTTAAAGGGCGAAGAGTGGAGATTAAATCAACTGAGTTCCCTAGACAGAGCTCCCTGTCTCTAATACACATGCACACACACACATACTCTCTCTCTCTCTCACACACACACATACACACACACTTATTCTCTACCTGGAGTGCCTCAATCTAATCTTCGCCAGGTCAGACAGATGTAGACGGAGCTACAAGAAGCAGGGGGGCTGTATGTATGTATGTATGTGTGTGTGTGAGTGTCCTGTAAATGGGGATTTCTGCCATGTTAACCACTGCAACATGACGGATGGCAGGGCACACACACGGCCATATACACCCATTTTATAAAAGCAATAACCTGCTCCAGGCTGTGCTATATGGAAAATATGTCAGGGCTAAGGCGGCTGCTGCATGGCCCGCTGTGGTTGCAGCTCGCCGGGTTTTAGGAGACCACATTATAGGAAAACACCTTTTTGTTTTATAAATTGATGATATGGAGTGTGATAATATGTGTGAATAGTTTAGGAGCTGTCTTTTGTCGCTTTAACTGAAATATGATTTCCATGTACCGCAGCTGTTGTGGGTTATTATGGTAATAACACCCAAGGGGGCATTCTTTACTCTGATTATAGGTGCTGTGACAGTGATGTAGCCAGGTACAAGCACTGTCACCATCAACAAAGTACCCATAATAACTCTACTGCACAGCCTCCTGGGTGTTATGCCTTTTATGCAACAGTTAGCAAAACATGTACTCAGTGGAAAGCTTTCCTCCATAGGAACCTTCTACATGTAGAAGAATAAAAAGCAGAAAAAAGCCAGGCAGATCATAAACTAGCCCCCAGGTCGCCACAAGCAACTAATAAAACACAGCTAGCCGTGCTTTATGGGACTTATCTGTATGGCTGGAATTCCTCTTTGACCTGTCAGATTGCCTGGCGGAAACTGCTAGGCATGTAATGCCTAATCGTTGCTGTGCAGCTGTACCAGTGGTGCTCAGTGTGGGGTCTTGGGAACCCTACAGGTCCTTGAGAATGTTTCAGGGGGTACTGGGTAAAATGAGGAATAGTCTGAAGTCAAATTCAAGACTAAAACATTTTTTGTTAGGTGTAAGCTTATGAAATGCACAAATCCTGGTCTGATTGTGAATATTTGAGCACTAATGTCCTAGTGGTGGATTTATCTCACTAAAACGGACTCAATTCACCCTCCTGTGTGTAAACTGAGCAGTCAATTGTCAATCCTGTGTGAAGGTAGATTTGAGACACCCTGTTTCTCTTCTCACCAATCTGGCCCAACCCCAACCCCCTCTTCTATCCACCACTCTTTACGCCCACTTTCTTGGCATTTTTGAAAATCGCACAGTAGGTGCAGGGAAGCTCAAACTGGGTGCAAAATTACTTTTCAAAGCTGCACTAGGCAAGAGTTTTATGTAAAAATACAGCCATCTCACCAGCCTGAGAGTAGGAATACAACAGAGAAAAGTGTCCCATTCTTTACGATTGAAAAACTGTACATTAATCCTTTTTGTCCAATTTAAATTTGGGTGTCAAGATTCATCACTGGTAGGAAATCGTCTCTGTTTGCAGGATGTGATGAATTAAAACTTGATAATGAACTTGAGACAAAAGGAAACATAATCAGGGATCATTTCAAGACCATGCTGTTTCTTTAATTTGATGTGTTTTCTGTTGAAAGTGGATGTTGGGATGAAATTAAGCAAGCACTCCCTCCAGTGAGATCTGGACTCACCAACATTAGACCTTTTGCCTTTCTCTTCCCTTTGATATATTTTTATATAAATCAAACACACACTGGCCAGGTTGGTAAACACGAAAGTGGTGGGTGCAGTTTACTAATGTCACATTACATCAAGAAAAGGAAAGCTGAGGCACTACTTGGGTTTTATTTGTTGGATTAATATCTGCAGGTGCTCTGGAAAAGTCAGGTAAGATCAGCCTCAGCTGAAGAAAAATCATTGGCTCTACATTTTCAAAGGTTATTGTCTTCTGTGAAAGTGGAGCCACTCAAAAGAATATTTAATCTCATGTTTCAATAAAGGCTTTTAGATTTTGTATAAATGGGGTTGGGGTGACAAGGTGAAGCCACCTCTTTTTCGTCATCTGCAGTTATGTTACATAATTTCAAACTACTTGGAGCTGCCAATATGAGAAGCTGAATCTTTAAAGCAACTACAAAGAGTCTTTAACTGGTTATAAAACAGTCTCAGTATAATACTGATGCCTCCATATGACCTACATAAGCAAACGAGACCATTAGTGAGAAGATGGGCTATTTCTATATAGTTATTCAGATGCCTGTTGCTGGCTTGGTGTCAAATCAAGATCTTCATGTCAGGAAATGCTACTGCTTTTGTCCACAGGGGCTGCCAAAATCAACACAGAATAAAAGTTCCATGTAGTTGCTTTAATATGGCAAGATCATATTTAAATAACAGAACCCAGTGGGTAAAGGTTCACAACCACCAATCGGCTGTTCTTGAAACCTACACTGGTGTCCCACAAGGGTCTGTACTGGGGCCACTTTTGTTCAGTCTCTATATAAATGACTTGCCCTCTGTGTGCTCTGACGTGGAGCCCCAGCTTTACGCTGATGATGCAGTGATTTATGCCCATGGCAGTACAAAACAACAGGTTGCTGCAAAACTCACTAACACATTACACCACATCACAGCTTGGTTAAATCAATCATGTCTTCAACGCAACACAACTAAAACTGTCAGCATGTTTTTCTCTAAAAATCCATCCACTTCAGAACCAGTCATAATGCTATTAGGTAAAAAATTGCAAGTTGTTTCTGAATATAAACATTTGGGCATCTTGACTGATTCTCATTTGTCATTCAAATTCCATGTTAAAAAAATGTATGTCACTGAGTCAAATTCAACTTATCCAACTTCCGATTTATCAGAAACTCAATGAACACCAATGCAGCCAAACTATATATGAACACAACGATACTGTCACACCTCACATATTACCTGACAAGCTTTGCACAGGCTAAGAGAGAAACACTTAAACCTCTTGAAACACTGTACAAGCAAACCTCAAAGTTCTGGATCGCAAGTCAAACAACTACCACCACTGCCTTATTTTAAAAAAGTATAAACTTTTGAGCAAGTACACAAACCTTTGCCTTGTTTTTAACATCTTGAATAACACTGCTCCCCCTCCACTTAAAACATTCATCACACAGAGGTCAAGCACTAACCGGGCAACCAGAGGTTCTACTCGAGGAGACTGTGTCATACCCATCAGAAAAAGTGCCGTTAGCCACTCAGCATTTTCAGTTAAAGCGTTGCAGGACTGGAATACAGTACCAGTGCATATCAGAGAAAGTAGTACATAGCATTTGTTCAAAAACAGATGAAAACATAGCTTATCAATAACCAAACTTGTACACATTAGTACTGCAATTGCTGCTTCTGTTCGTATCTTAACAACTGCTTGCTTATTTCTAGTACATGCTTATTCTTGTCCACTCTGTTGATGTGAATGCTGTGTGTCTTAGTGTCCTAGTCCTAGTGCTAATGTCTGTTTTTGCTTTGCTGCTAAACAGTTCTGTGCTTGATTTACTTTCTGTTATTACTGCTTTGTTGCTCATATTCATTTTTGCTTATGTCTGTTTTACTCATGTTTGTCCTTGCTGATATCTGTCACTGTCTGCTTGTTTTTGTGAATTAGGCTGCTTTGTAATTGTTTGTTGCCTTGCCATGTTTGCCATGTTTGTGCCGCTATGTCTACCTGTGCTCTACTTTTATCATAACTGCATGCAATGATATTGTTTTAAACCTGTTTTTTTTTTTTTTTTATTATTATAATTATTATTATTTTTTTATTTTAGGCTGCGAAGTTTACATCTGGCCAGGGACTACGGATGAAAACTAGCCTTCTAGCTAATTCTGGCTTTTTTACAGTATACTGTTCATCAATATGCACTGTCCCTGACAAACAAACAAATAAATAAATAAATAAAATGATCCAAAATTGAGAATATGACTGTTGTAGTTGCAGGTTTCACTTTAAACTTTGTGTAGGTAACTTTCCAATTTTGACAAATCACCATATACACAGAGAGTCCTATCCATTTTTTCCCCCCAGTAAATGTGGGGGGAAAAAAATTCAGTCTCCTGGGACTATAATCTCATTTGCTAAAATCTGTTCAGGATGGATTAAATAACCGTTCGCATCAAGGAAGCGTCATGATAAGCTTTGCTTGCTATCGTTAGGGCCCGCCAGTTCCTGCTTCCTCAATGCATCGGCATCGGCGTCACACACAAGAACCTGCATGAGGGTGGGAGCAACTTGGATAAGGCACTGAATCTCAGCTGGTTGCTTTTTGACCTGTTTGACCTCAAATTTTGGATGAAAGTCTGCCCACTGAAAAAAGTTCCCTACACAAGGTTTAACTGCTATTGTTTCCCCTCATATGGGGTTTGTATACTTCTTCATGTTCCCAACCCTCAAGCTGACCCTCAAAAAAGCTGTGGACCCCTATTTGAATTGACTTTGCCATAGAGAGCCTCATATAAAAGTATAAGTTGGTTTGTGTTTAAATGTTGTACTTGAACACTTGCAAATAGATTCAAAGTGGTGATATTAATACTTAATAATCACCCATGCATTTTTCCACCATAAGAATTTCTAGTAAAGTAAATTATAGAGAAATTAAAATATTCCTCATTTGCCTGGGGGGCCCCTGGAAGCCCCTTAAGGACCCCTGAAGGTTCCCCACCCCACCAATTTCTCAGTATTGTCTCCATGCTGCAGATTGTATTCATCTATAGGTCTGTTACTCTGTTTGTCTTCCATTGCAATCTGTCCACCCATCTGCTTGTCACTCTGTCTGTCCATCTGTTGCCTGTCCATCTTCATGTCTATCTGCACGTATGTGTGTGTTTATGTGTGTGTGTGTTGCTATGCAGATTTGAATGTGTGAATGAGTAGGATTTTTCACTTCGCATTTGAGAACATTCAGTTTTCACACCTCTATCTCCCCCACTCCTCCACTTTCTCTCTATATCTGTAGCTGTTTCTATCTTTCGCCCGGCCCCCTTTGCACTCTGTCTTTTTTCTTTCTCCGTCACTGTTCTACCTCACCGTCCTTCCTCTCCTTCCCTCACCTCATCTTTCCTTCTCCCTACCTTTCCTTATCCTTCCATCTTCCTCTCATCTTGTCTTATGACACCTGCCACTCAGAATCATTCAGGTTGGTTGCTATGACAACACACCCATGTGATCAAATATTAAAGACACCTCTTGCCTTCCATGTCTGCCCACCATGTGTCCGTGTGTACTTCTGAGTGTGTGCTCACGTTTGTGTGTGCGGCTTTGTGTGGGTTAGACTTTAGATTGAATATTGAAAAAAATGTCAAGCGAAATTAAATTGTAATTTGAATGATGGTAAACCAGGAGGCCTCTATCTATCTGCTCCATGCTTTCATGCTCTGATACCCAAGGGCTGTAGCAAGATATTTAGAGTTTTATTGCTTTTTTACCACAGTTTTGTCATAAAGAAAATCATCAAGGAGCTTATTGCTTTCAGTTTCATTCTTAACTTATTTAATTAACGTTTCAGAGGATAATGGACACATCATTTTATTTGTAGCCTCGAGATATCGGCCTCCTGAGACAGAATCAGCGGTGATGCAGCAATACGAGAAACACCTGGAGACATTTCAATAAAATGACTGCAAATTGATATCAACCTGCCTTAAGTAACTGCTTTCTGTTGTGTCAGAAATCATCAAATCAGCAGAAAAGACGTGATTAGAGTGGCTTCTCTGCTCCATATTGTCTCAGATCAGTATGTTATAGCTCTGATTACACTAATTTCCCTGCTGTTTCTTTTGTGTCCCAGATCCACAAGTAATAGAGCTGACTGGACCGATTTTCATGCTGTTTCTACTGTGTTACCCTGTGTTCAGAATGTTATATATATATATACATATGTGAAAAAGAACTGGTTAGACCAGATTCTTTCCTGATGCAGCAGAATAATTTGAGATGTTTAGTAACTGCCAACTTGCTAAATGTGAGGAAGTCAGCTAAATTTCTTCAACTCATGCACTTGTATTTGTGTCCCATTTTTCAAAATCATTAGCAATGAAAGGCCCCCATATCTCACTGCCATAGAATGCTGCACTAAGACAAATTAGACAATTTTAACATTGTTTTTAAATAAGATATCAACTTTAAACTTACTCTTCGACTTTGTGGAAAATGTGCTGCTTGTTCTCTTGTCATAGCCACAGAGACAGACCTGTTTCAAAGTGCCAGTTTTAGGCTTTTTTAAAATTCAGGGTTAGCAGAAATGAACATATGTTTGCTTTACTGTCATTTTTTGGTCTTTTTGATTGCAATAATGCTAAAGTTACATTAAAGTACTATAGTCGTGTTACACTGATGTTGCAGCACAGCACAGTGGATATTCTAATATTTAACATGACTACGCAATGCTCTAAGAAAGTGTGTATGTATCTGCGTGCATTTGTACACATACAGGATTTCAAACAGTCTGGCAGAAAATCCAAAAGAATGGAGCATATGTGTGCAAATATGTGTGCATCTGTGTGTGTGTTTCTGTGCAACTCTGTGTGTGTGTGTGTGTGTGTGTGTGTGTGCACGCACAGCAGCTATCAAAAAGCAGTGATGCAACAGTGAACCTCTCATCTCCCCTCCTCTCATCTGGTTTCTCCCTCTGATGGGAATTGGTCTTTAAATTGAAAGTTCCTGCGGTCTCCCTTCATCTCCCCGTGTAACCAATGCAACTATTAGGTTAAGAGGTCAGCATACTCTTAGCCTATGACCCCATTCAATTCATGTTCATCTGACTGGCAGGTAGGTGTACTTTGGCGCAGTGGTAGCCTAGAGTCTACGGAAGGTCACAGGTGTCAACATCTGGACCAGCTGAGAAAACGTGGGTGGGGAAAGTGAATCGGTGACGCTGGTAAGACCTGGTAAGCGCTGGCCAGCTCACAAGTATGAAAATGTTCAGCTGAGTTCATGTGAAGTGGGGTGATCTTAAAAGAGGAGTGTGCATGCTCAGCAAAGCTTTCTGGGATACATAAAGCTTTAATAAATAATACTCTGTTCCTATCATGCTATATTTTTCCATAGTAATTACCATGATAGGTGGGAAAATTGCATCGCTACTGTCCCATTATTTAAATGTTAATCAGGCCGTCTAGTGGGTGTATTCAAAATACTCAGCAAAAAATGCAGTTTTACTAGGCACACCTGCATAGAGATTGTCCCCCTTTACACACCCTCCCCAACACACACACACTCACACACCCACACTCTCTGCTTCATCATCAGGGATTTTCTAAAGCTCAAAGGTACCTCCCCTATTGCTGCAGGAGGCAAGTTTTCATTACCATTAAGAAATCGGGTATTTCCTACAAAATTATAGAACATAAAGATTTGTGCCTGTGATCACAAGGTGGCCATTTGTAATCATCCAGCAGGCAGGGGAAAGGGAGTAAGCCCTCGACATGCCCTTGAGCAAGGCACTTTACCCCCGTATGCTGGAGCTACTCATTGGCCAGTAGTGTGAGACCGAGATTGTACTGGGGAATTCTCACATATGAATGTGGGAATTGCAGTTGACACCCTCTCAACCCTGCAGCAGCAGCATGGTCTTACTGTTGTCAGTGAGAACATGCTCTTATTGTCAACTTGTCTAATAAAGTGAGAGTAAGGTGAGAGGACATTCCGCTATTTTCACTGCAGACAACTGAGGTACGTTCGGAGACCCCAGAGGCGGAATGGCTTTACAGTTTCCCTGCCTGTCTTTTCAAAGCACCCCGGCTCAACTGCAGCTTGAGATTGCTGCCCAAATCCGACAGGCCCTGACTGCTCCTGTGGGATCGCACTCAGACAGGACAGAATATTCAAATATATAGCCAGGACTGGGTCAGATTTTTTTTAGCCCGAGGTCTCGGATTTCACATTTTTCCAGTTTATTTTAACTTTTAACAGATGACAGTGGGTGCGCCTCCTTCTGAAATACACAGCGTGCTTGGATGGGTGAACTTGAAGGATCGGTCCCATCCTTGCCAAATTTTTTGGATGACCTGATCATTCACACTACTGGTGCCATTTGTATTAGGCAAGGAACGAGAAGACAAAATAACAATAAGAACATAAACTTTATTCATTTGGACAGACAGGAAGGCAGTTCCAGAGCTGAAGAGCCCAAACAGCAAAAGCCCTGCCTCTCTCAGTCTGTAGCCTAACTAAATGACTCTATCAAAATTGCAAAATATTCTTGGACACTTGCGCCATTTAATTAAATCATTTGGTGCACATGGTGTCACATGTGCCAGAAAGATTTGGAAGATATGTGCGTGTGTGTGTGTGTGTGTGTGTGTGGTCAGAGTCTTATTCAACATTGGTTGGCGGGTTGGGTTGGGTTGGGTCGAGTTCGGACCAAATTTTCTCAGTCGCGGTTGGGTCAGGTTCAAAATGTCAGGCCTGATCCGAGCTCTGTGGTCAACACACAAAATGCGTCCCATGTGGGCACAATGTGACTGACAATGAGCTGTGTCACTGCTGTTGCATCAGCACGAGTAGTAACGGGCTCAATAATAAATACCCATCAGTCCACGATCTTCCAAGATACCACGAGGCAGCCAAGCCCGTCTGACTTTCTTTCTCAGCCTCTATTTCTGTCCTTTTTCTATCTTTCCACCCACTTCTTTTTTTGCCTCTCTCTATTTCTTTAAAACCAAGGCTGTTGCCATTCTGGCCACAGTGTTGGAGAGACAGTAGTCAAGCTTCCTCGAGGGTGTAGTGGCTGAAGGGTTAGCACATGCTGGATGACTTATTGAAAAATGACTGTTTTTTTTTTTTTTTTTGGACAGCTTTGAAAGGGCATTTTCTGTTCTGTTTTTTTTTTTGTTTGTTTGTTTTTGTTTTTTTTGTTTTTGTTTTTTTTTTTTTTTGGTTCAGAGCTATTCTGACACTTTCTCTCATTTGTGCTGTCTGTTTCTCTCTGACACACATGCACACACATGCATACGCTCACACATAAAAAGAGCAAGAGAGGGTGAGATGTTGGATCAAACAGACTAATTTGGCCTGGGTAAGAAAGAGTCGTCTTATCTCAAAACAGCCATTTAGTGTTAATTAATCCTTTGACTGAAACCTCCCCCTACCACATATTCTCTTTAGTTGTTAGGCTTTCATGCTTAAAGTGCTCACCCTGCCTCAGATAGCCAAGTTCCTGAAAAATCCCTAAATCTGATTACACTGCCTTCTCTCTCTAGCTATCTGGCATACATATAAAGCTAGCTAGTTAATTTGCTATTTAGCTTTCATGCTTAAAGGACTTCTGCTATCACTGATTGAGGGATTTTCACGAACTGTCCGTTTTCTTTGCAGCTTTGCGGCATTGAGCTTTTGTACAAAGGCAACAAGCTGATAAGCTTTGGGAACGCGAGCCCTGCCACAAATAAGTTTCTTTGCTGTGTTGCTTTCATGCTTAAAGTGCCTACTTCAAACAGGTCTCAGTTTCTTTGATATCTAGTTTTTTTATGCCAAAACTGTATAGATTTGTACAGCCACCCGCCCCGTCCAAATGGAGGACCGTCTCTTTGGAATTCTTTAATTGTCATTCAAACAAACAGTATCTTTTGCTGCTTAGCTCTCATGCTGTGATGGTGAGCTGCGACGCTGTTACATGGCTAGTGGCTAACTCACTTCAAATGTATCATCCACGGTAAAATTACAAAACCCCGGCTCAAACGAAAAGGATTTCTTTTATTATTTAGCTTTCAAAGCGCTTGCTGTGTACTCGTTGAACCTCAAACCACGTTACTGCTTCGTATGCCGTGCTGCAATGGCTATTTCTTCACACTTGCATGATGAAGCACCTGCGTATTGGCAGCATTTTGTCTGCAAAGTCGCTCTCATGCTAAAAGGGTAAACTAGATTCTATGGGAAACGCTGTTGTTTCAGATAGGGCCTAGCAATTTTAGCATGACCGCTGTCTGGGTCAGTTCTAAACATGTGTGCTAACATCAGCAGTGACATTATCAAGGAGGTGAGAGAAAATAAGGGGGAGAGAGAGAGAGAGAGAGAGAGAGAGAGAGAGAGTTTGGGAGAAGAACTCTGAGGTAATATCAAACAGACTGCTGTTTGCATTTACCCTCCTCTCTCTCTCTCTCTCTCTCTCTCTCTCTCTATTACACACACACACTCACACACACACACACGCACACGCACACACACACAAAACCTCTCATATTTTCCCAGTTCAGAGCTAATATGAAGTGACAATGTAATGATTTCTGAGTGTTCCCATGCTTCAGGAGTCTTGTACAAGTTCAGCCAAAGACAGTCTGAGCACATGTCGGCCTATCTGTCAGATCAAACATGCACACATCCACACACACATCTACACACACACACGCGCACTGTGGGTCTGTGTGTGTGTGTGTGTGAGAGAGAGAGGGAGAGAGAGAGAGAGAGAAGTACACACATTATTACTGCAGTCAGCGCTTCCTTGTTGTTATATAGATACATTAGATCACATTAGAATCAAACCGGTGCACTGAAACAGAAAACTGAATTGTCTCTCAGATAGTTTTTTGGGCGCAAAGCAAAAAATGTCACAGGATACATCAACAAGCTGGGAGTAACAAGCACCTCCAACTCCGCACTACCATGAAATTGCCTTTATTCAACAACGAATAATCTGATTACATTCAATTAACATATCAGATCACTCTAATCCACTGGTATGGTTTCTCCTCTGTGAATACAAAAGAGCTGCTGTTGCATAATGAATGGATGTCTGCACAACTCCAAGATAAATAAATAAATAAATAAACGATTAAATAGAAACCATTTTGGGTGCATTTGATAGGATTGATAGGAATAATAGAATGAGATACCAGAACTCACAAATAGCACTGATACACTATGCTATTTGGGAATGCCAGTGTTTTTCAATTTTAACAGTTACATGCCCATCAATTTTTAATACTTTCACTGTATGTATTCCCCTCATTGAGACAGTGCATATCCAGATTTTATCATGTGGGGGATAAAACGATGCATGAACATCTCACAAGTCCCAGCCCCAGCTGAAATGAGGCTGAGGTGAGCAGCAAGGGGAATCAGGGCAAGGCTGTATCGCTCTGACTGCTTCAGCTGGCAGGAATCACTTGTTTCTCCTTTTTTGTCTTCAAAAAGGAATGAATGGCTTTCATGTCTTGTTTGGAACTTTTCAAGTGGTTTTTATAGTTTGCCGTGTGTACAGAAAAAAAAAGCCCTCTGCCATTTTTTTTTTTTTTTTTCTGGAGAAGTTCTGTTGGATCAAAAGAGCACTAAATGCTGACTTCAACAGTATGGTATAAATAAACAGCATCTTGCTGATAGATGCACTGCAAAAAGTCTCCTCCTTAACAAGTCATTTAGGCTCATATTCAGCCTTTTTTTTTTTTTTCTTCAAACAAGTGAAAAAATCTGCCAGTGGGATGAGATAATCCCTCTTGCTTCCAATGCAGCTTCACTTGTCTCAGGGAGATTCAGAAGTATAAATATGTTGAAACAGGCAGAGTGAGGCAGATCGGCTCAGTTGTCTCAGGAAAAGTCTGGAAAACAAGTTGCTTAGCATTGGAAACAAATGGAACTGACATATTTTGTAAGTTTGTAAGTTGTTTTTAGAATAAACACAAATTTAAGACTGATTAACTGTAAGGAAGGAGCTTATGTTGTGTGATGTCTTTATTATATTAACATAATACTAATGGTATATAAGTAAGTAAGTAAGTTAGTTACACTTTATTAATCCCACATATTATACATACTAATGAAAGATTATTTACAGTGTTCTTCCACAGAAAAAAGAAAAAAATAAATGCATGCAAATGTTTACTTCGTATATCCCATTGAGACTGTACCGGTAGGTTTATTTATTATTTATTTATTTGGCCATTTTAATGTCTGCTGTTATATTATTATTTGCATCAAGGTTACTCTTTATATATGTAGAATGTTTTTGTTGTTTATAATGCATGCAAATTGTTTGGTTTTATGTCTGTCTTTAAATTTCCCTATGGGCGTAAATAAAGATTGCTGTATTGAAGTGACTTTCCTGGTAGGGAATGACTTTGTGCGTTAATAACGTGCAATATTTCCTGGGGTGTTTATTTCATATTTTAAGAATATGCTGGTAAGTATTCTTCAGAGATCAGACTGATATGCAGGTACTTCGCTGCTGGAAGGTGGAGCATATGATCTTTTTTTTTTTTTTTTTTTTCTTTAAAGGGGACAGAAATTTGATCAATAAGATTGAAAATGCAGCTAATGCCCATTTGAAGTTGATATGAGTAGTTCAATAAGATTCTGTACTGATGGACGCTGGGGGAGAACACGTAGTTTCACTTGTAACAGAGTAAATGTGTCTGTCTGTCGAGGTTCAGGTACTTTACATGGCCAACGTTTCAACTCTATGCAGTGACTTCAGCGGGGGATTGGAGATTAGTAACTGGGGACTATGAGCAATCCCAGTTAATATGTTGACATGTCTAGTATTCTGCTGGGATTAATTAGTTTTACACATAATGACAGAACCAGTCACTCGCTCAAGGAGAGTCAAAAGTCATACCAACTCGTAGGGACACGGAGTGAGTTTGTCTACTCCAGTAGTTCTTAAACTTTTTTCAGCTATTAGCCAAACTCAGTACAATTAGTCTGTCACCACTGGGACCCGGTTTAATGGACCCTCAAAAGGTCCGTGACCCATTTCGAGGTCCTGATCCATAGTTTCAGAAATGCTGATATGCAGGATGTGTATGTAAAGCTTTAAATTTGGTGGCTTACCCTGGGAGCCAGCGTAATGAAAACACTCCCTGGTCCTGCTGTGACCCAGCAGAGACAGACTCACATCTAATTTTAGGTCCTGACCCTAAAGAACTCAAGGCAGTGTTTTCTCAAATGTCTGGTTCGGGACCAAAAGTGGGTCATGGGAAGATTAAAATTGGTCTTCAAATTATTCTAGAGAAATTGATGTCAAAACTCATTGGCTATGCTATGTCGCAAGACCCCGGGGTTAGTAATCTAACTGTGAGCTAAACTTTTCCATATGAGCCTGCTCAGTGAGTCAGCATACCGCAGTAAGCACAGGCTAGAAATCAATTCAATCCAACTTCATTGTCCTCAAGGGGAACGTCTTGTTGTAGCCAGGAGTTAAAAACATCAATTTGCTCATAAAAACACATATGGACTGAAGTTCTCACTTCTCCCACGTGCCACACACTTGTAAAATTGCGCCAGATAAAATCGCCACCCCGTGCCCCCACTTCCCTGATCATTCAATTTTCCGCTTTTTCCATTGTTTATCTCAAAGAGTGTTGTTTCTCTCGGAGAATTGGGTTCACTGTGGGTCTGTGTTGTGTTTTATGCCTTGCTGCAATCCCAAATTCCTCTCTGGCGTGATAAGGTCTCACACCTGAGCTTGAACTAATGCCGGTATGCACAGAGGACTTCATTCCAAAACATACTAGATCTGTTTTGGCGAAGCATTTGCTACCTGTAATTCATCAACCAGCAGGTCCTCCAAAACAGAATTATTTTGAAGGATAAGGTCTTTCGATGACTCATAGTTTCATAAGTAACCTTCAGCGTGCTTATGCAATTACTCATTTGGAAAACTTATAATTGGAAAACAGATATGTAATTTTGCATGGAAAATTCTGACAACAGTCCATCAGCGGTCACAGGCAGAAGTGTTGATGCGACTCAACATGTCAGTCAATATATTTCATATTTACAGTGAAAATTCGCTTCTTGTTTTGGCTTCAGGGCAGTGGTGTTAAACCATGTGCCATCGGGGCGCCAAAGGCACACAGGTTTCTCTTCCAACCGCGCACTAATTACCACAACTTAAACCGAGGAGAGGACAACTAATTAGACAGATCAGCCGGTGCCGAGTTTCGGGTGGAATGAAAACCTGTGGACGCTCAGGCCTTTATGGCTCGTGATTCAGCGACAGAGCTTTGGGGAGTCTGAGCTCGCAGTTCAAACTCTGGAAAGTAGGAGGAGGGCAGTCTAGGATAGCTCTGGTTTCCCCCCGTCGCTCCTTTGTCATAAGTTCGCTTGTGTGCGCCTGTGTGTGTGTCCTCGGTGGAATGCTGCAGGGAAACCGACACAGGAAGGCAGTGGAGGGTGAGGGGGACGCGGAGGGGGAGACGAGGTGGGGAGGGGGAGGTATGGCAGGGCTAAATATGGCACTCAGGCCCATATGGAATCTATTACTTCCCGTTCTTTGTTTTTTCTTTACCTCTATGTCAAGTCTCTCTGTCTTCGACCCTGCCTCTGACTCTGTGTGCCTTTCGCCCGGCCCGGCTCGCTTTTGATTCAGGGCATATTGACATGACATTGGAATGATGTGTGAAATGCGAGGCGAAAGAGCAAATGTGTCAAACTTTCTTGGATGAAAAAAAAAAAAAAAAACACTCAACATTGCCTTACCCTGCCAAAGCAGCAGCCAGTACAATGAGACCCAAGTCGCAGGCTAAGTGCACACTTGTTTACAGCTTCAGAACTGAAATTTAACCTTGAGGGCTCACTGAATTAGCTTATTCAATTAGGAAAAAAGACAAAAAGTAATGAGTGGAATGAGCAAGTAAAGGAATATCAGATGTCACATATTCTAAATAAGCTGTCAGTCAACTTTTTGTTCCTTAGTTTATGGTAGATGTTGGGTTAAATATTGTTTTATTGATTTAATGTTTGTGGATTAATATTCCCATGAAGGCAGGAAACAGTAATGGAAATACTCCTTACATGTTATTGTAATTGAGTAGCTTTTTTGTGTATTTGAACTATTTTGCCTATTTTTTTAAATCGGTAAATTTACCTCTATTTTACTACATTTTTGCTGAATTACTGTACATAGTTCCATTTTAAATCACATCTATTACAGAGATCAGTCAGCTCTTTATAAGCATCACACACTGGACTTTCATATTTTGACAAACTGTAAAGCGTTTCATAACTAACAGGCAATCAGAAGAAATGAAAAGGGTAACCTTTACTTTGTTGATTCCCTTTTTTTTTTGTTATTTCCAAATTTCCAATCACAACAATCTTGTCTGAAGTTTGTACAGTCAACCCTCTCAAACTGCAAGAAAAGTCATTTAGATTTTTACAGTTGTACCTTTACTTGCTTCTACTAAAATGTCAACAAAGTAACAATATGTCTATTGGAGCAGAGATTTCTAGTACACTTTCCATTGCTGGCCAATGGAGGATTTTCCATGAGGCTTCATGCTTTTTCCTCCTCCTCCTCCTCCTCCCCCTTTAAGCTACAGACTATAGGAGCTGGGTGTATTTCATAGGAAAACCAAAACTTTCCCCAAGATCCAGTATATCTCTCTTTTTTCCCCTCTGCTGTCATTTATCCTCTTTTTCTTCCTCCTCTCCTCTCCATATCCCTCCCACCTTCCTCTTACCCTTTCCTCCTCCTGTTCCTGCTCCTCCTCCTCCTCCCTCTCCTCCAATCTTAGTCAGAATGATTGGGTGTATTTTAGAGGGTGACCGAGGTTTTTCTTAAAGCCTCAATCACTGGCTCCCCCCTCCCTTCTCTGCGACTCTCCTCCGCCTCTTTCAGAGGGCTTTTCCCCTCAAAACTTCAATCTTCCCGTAACTCCTCTTCCCTCCTTCCCTCCCCACCGCTTCTCCCCCCTGGGACCCTGGACAGTGATGCTGGGTGTATTTAAGAAGGAAGCCGAGGATTTTCCACAAAGCTTCAATCATGGTCTTTACAGAGAAAGACCAGAAAAAAAGGCCACATGAACACACACCAGGCAGCCAAAGCAGGCTTTATAGTGGCTTAAAATGTTCAGGAGGGGGGGCTGAATCAGTGGGTGACAAAAAAAAAGGACTAGGAGCAGAGGAGTAGGAGAAAAAGGGTGAGGAAAGGCAATTTGTGTATAGGAAGAGGAGAGAGAGAAAAATGCATATGGATGTCCTTTTATGCATTGGTTCATTGATTTATTGTCACATTGTCATGGTTGCTGTCAGAATCTTGTTAGTGTGAGCTTTTCCTGTGTGTTTTGTTTTGTTTTTTTGGACAATAATGTCAGTTAAAGCACCTAAGAATTGAACTGACAATGAAGGGGAAGAAAGGAAGGAGACAACAGGGTGGAAAAGGAATGGAGAAAGACAGAGAAGGTGAGATGGAAGGGTTGAAAAAAAGACAGAGACAAGGCAAAAGAGAGGGAAAATAAGAAAGAGAGAAAAGGACTTGGGGGGGAAGGCAGAGGGAGGAAAGTCTCCCATTTCCTCCACCTCAGGCTGATCCAGCTGAGCCCACAACCACACAGCCACGTGGACACACAATACTTTACTCTGTGTGTGTGTGTGTGTGTGTGTGTGCATGTGTGTGCGTGTGTGCGTGTGTTAAACTGCGCATGTGGATGTGTTTGTGGTGTGTGTGGGTGATGTCTACATTTACAGTGTGTTGAAGTGTAGGGATTGTGTGTGTGTGTGTGAGAGAGAGAAAGACTGCAGCATTCAAAGTGTGCCTAAGTGCAGTAATTGTACACGTGTATATTGTGTGTGTGTGTGTGTGTGTTCATGTGTGTGTAAGTGCTGCATTTAGAGTGAATGCATGTGTGTGTATAATTTGCGGTTTGATGTGTTCCTCTCTTTGTGTGTGACTGCTGCATTTACAGTGTGTCGTCGCAGAGATTGTTTGTATGTGAGTGTGTGTGTGAGTGTGTGTGTATGTTCCAGTGGATATATAGGTGTATATATAGTCCCAGGAGCCTAGAGCTGCTCTGAGATGAATGTATAGAAATGAGTGGGCTGTGACATGTTGCCAATGCCATAACAGAAAGACAGAGAGAGCATGTCTTTTCTTCCTCTACTTCAACAAATCCAGTATCTAATTTAGCATAACCAACTGACTCAGCGCCTCTCTCAGGCTATCTGTCTTCCTATGTACCCCCCCTCCTCTCACTCCATGGAAATCTAACATCTAATCTAACATAAAGAACCAAATGGCTGCCTCCTCCATCTTTCTTTTTCTCTTTTTCATCTGCACATCTAATGCCTAATCTAACATAAGCTCTCTCTTTGTCTCCTTTAATACACACACATACACACCACCACCACCACCAAAAACTCACGTAGGTCATGTGTTTCTGTGGGTCTGTAGGTAGGTCTGTGTTTTTTTTTTTTTTTTTTTTTTTTGGTTATGGTAGTCGTTCTCAAAAATGTTAATGACTCTCAGAAACCTTATATGTTAAAATAAAAACATGTCAAATTGATTAATGAACCCAGTGTAGGTCTAAAATCGAGACGTTTTAATGTGGCTCATTTTGAGCGTTATACGCACTTTTAAACAGTTCTTCACTGAGCCATGGAAGCAAATACACCTGGGCCACACAAGCATATGTGAGGGCTTTTTTAGATGGCACACATTCTTCCCCTGTCTTCGATGTACACTGCACCGGTTGAGCACGGCGGTACTAAAAACCTAAATGGCTCCTTTGTAGCACCAAAGGATGTTCTGCTTTGCCACGGCATTCACAAAGCATTTGCCACTGATGCTGCTGTTTTGTTGGTGTACAACTACGTGTACTAATTATACAGTGTCTCTCTCAATGTACATCTAAAGCCTACAACTCATTTTGTGTTCCTGTCTCAGTTTCATTGTCTCTTGCTGTTTACCTCCTCCCTCTCACTCTTGATGCAGACTTAAATGTAATTCCTGCATTCTGTAAATGCAGCATCAGTGTAGCAACTTTTGTACTGCAGCCTCCTTTAAATGTAGCACGAGAACCAGTCTCTCTTTCTGAGTAAATCCACCATCTCATCTGCCACAACCCACTGTGTGACTGTCTGACAGAAAAAAAGATTCTTCACCGGACCATCAACCATGGAGATTTAGAGTCCAAAAGCACTGATTATCAAAGAGAGATGAAGCAGGGTCATGAAACACCAGCAGCATCCTGAGACTGAGTCCTGAGTTTTCAGCAAGATTGTTTTCAGCGGAGATGGGCGTTGGCAAAAGGGACAAAATTGATGTGGATAAAATAACAGACTTTAGCGGACCACAAGAGAAGGAAGGAAATCAAAACCTTTGGTCACAGCTCTTGGCAAAAATTCCCATTTACATTGCCTCAAAATGAAGAGCTTTATTCCAAAATGAGACACAGTATCCACCATCTGAGAACTGGAACACATACTTCACTGAACTATATGGACTAATCCTGAACTTACGAGTCGTTTGCTTGCAAAATTCTAACAATTTAGATTATATGATTTGTTAAGTTTGTCATGACTGGCTTTTCGAATGAAGCAGGAAAATGATGGAGAATTTTACAGACTTCTAAGAATTTCAAAAATCAACCAGAAAAAAAAAAGACATTTGAAACAAAAGACAGTGCAAAGTGTCAAGGCAGACTAAAATCAGTAATGTCTACTCAGATCATTTCATGAATGCCTGAATGCCATGAATAAAATATTAGCAGACCACTGCATACAATGCTATATATTTTTTTTTCTTAATAGCTGACTGTAGCAGGACTTGATTTTAAAAACTGTGAAAGACAGACTGAAAGGGGTTTCATAAGATCAGTTATCAGCGGCTCCTTACAGAGAGCGTACCTACTGTCATCGCAGCGGCCCAGGTCAGACTCCAGCTTGGGCTCTTTGCTGCACGTCACCCCCGCCCCCCCCCACCCCCCCACCCCTTTGTCTCCAGCCTAGTCACCACCTAAAATGTCACCATATCACGTTTCCACAAACTAAGGATACGCTGAAATATCACATTTTCAAGTTTCGTGATGTAACGTAAAGTGAGTGAAAAACACCCCGTTAGGAGGCGGGACACAATCAACAGGATTTTGCTTCTGCAGACTGGGGTTGGAGGCCCATGTCAAGCAAGAGCTGTGTTTTGTTTTTGCTAATGTTCACTAGTATAAGCAAATGTCAGCTGAAATTTCAAACCCATAAGCATGACCTTTAACTAACCTTAACCATGACAGCAAACCTTAATTTTGTTGGCTAACGAAGCTAACAAAGCTAACGATGAAAATGGAAGCTAGCAAGCTAAGGTTAGTTGACGTGCACTCCTAAACTTGATGCAGGCTCCACTACATTGGCCTTAAGATGTAGAATGTTTAATGTTTAATTAAATGTTTAAATGTCTAAATATTGATATGAAACAAAAAAAAATCTTAATAATAAATAGAAAAAAAAGAAAGAAAAAGATAAAGCCATTGTCACTGACTCTTATTGACCTCATGCACCATGCCCATCTTTGTTGTTGAATTGTCATGTCAAACACACCAGCCATGGCAATGTCTACTCTGCATGCAATCGTCACTAGTTTGTAAAATGTTGAGGGAAAATTACCCAGAGATAATACTAGTAATCTATGAGGTTTCAAACCCCCATAACCATATGTATCGTTCCAATTATGCCGTTGTTTTATTTATTTATTTATTTATTTATTTTATCATTTGACCTAGTATAATGCTGTTTTTTTTTTTTTTTTTTTTTTTTTTTTTTATCATTTGACCTAGTATAACAGTATGTGTGTGTCTGGGTGTGTTGCAGTAATAAAAGGTCTGTTGATTTTGTGTGTGTGTGTGTGTGTGTGTGTGCGTATGAGTATGCAGATGTCACCCTCAGTCCCGCTTTCTGTCTTTGAATACACAATTTCCAACACCGAGTGCTAGCAGCAGTGTGCTGGGCGCTGAATCCAGCTTTACTTACTGCTAAAGTTTGCTGCTTCAATCTTTGCATTGCTCTTTGCCTGATTTTCCCACTCACTGCCTTTGTCTGTCTTTCTCCATGTAGCTCTCTGTCATTCCGTTCAATTTAGAATCAGTCGGACAGCCAGTCAGTCACCTTGTCGTGTGGCTGTTTACAGGCGGTAAGGTCAGGGGAAATTGAGCAGAAGCCAGCCCTAGAGGGATGGAGGGATGGCTGGTGAGGCTGATAAAAGCCAATGGGGGGGAAGAGAAAGCATGTCCTGGAAAAAACTCTTGTACCTCCAAAAAGTCGCCTTTTGAGCTATTGATTATTTAGTTTAGTTTGTTTACACCTTGGAGCACTGGTTACTTACAGTATAGATGTAGACCCCAAATGACCCTGCTTCTGGCGGATCACCACATGACAAGACTGGAGGTATGTTTTAATGCTTTAAGAGTCTGGAACCTGCAGTGATATTTACATTTGTGTTCATTTTTAAAAGCATTTTTAAGCTGCGTCACATTGGTAATATTGTAAATGCTTATGTTTGTCCAAATTAAGATCACACTTGCAATAAGCTTTGGTACTGTCTGTTGCAAAAAGAATTGTCTGCTTCCTCTTTATTTAGGAATAGACATCTTGGAGGTGATTTCTCCATCAGCCTTTCATTCACCTTCAAAACATTCACTATCCACATCAAGAATCTGTGACCGGTTTAGCTCAGTTTATGCTTCTTTGTGCCCTAAAGCACCTTTTTCACAGCAGCCATAGCAGGTTAAATAGCAGGTAAATACAGATGTTACTAATTACAATAATTGAAGTGTTTTTTTTTGTTTTTTTTTCTCGATTCTCGAGTCTTTCCAGTGAGCTCACATGAACTAACTGTAGGACCCTGGCTCTTTAAAAGGTGCCTACAGACTGTGATATTTCAACAATCTTTTAGGTTTATTGCAAGTCACATGTTGCAACACAGATTTAATAATCGTCGATATGATGTATGTTTGATGTATGTAAACTGTACAATGACTGCACAATCACACCTACTGAATCTTACAAGCTACAATGCAAGTCAATATACAAGAGAACGTCATCGGCGTACATTATCCATCTGAACCACTGTAGCGGTCAACAATGAAGCTAAGCATGAACGGAGCCCTTGCAATAGTGATATTAGTGTGTTTGGACACAAATTCAAAGAGGAAGAGGAGGAGAATGTGGACCCGGTTGTTTTCCTCTTTGTTGGAATCCCAAATGTTCTGTTTTTCTCGTTCTACCTCCGTCATGGGGTTTAGCGCCAGAGTCGTGTTGACTGTCATTTTATGTTGCATTCCCATTGGTAGGTTAGTAGATGTTTGGTCGTGCTGTTTTGGAGCCACGATCAAAGATATTGCGATGTTTTTCCCATGTTGGTCATCTTTTGTCTGGGACAGTCCAATACTGTACAGTGCATATCTGGCCTTAGACCTAAATGGAGCAAAGCCTTAATTAATGTAACTGATGACACTTGCGTTTACTATTTCATATCAAAATGGCACAACATTGACCACGTAGCACCCTGTGTAAACTACAGCACAGAGTCTGGTCGAAGCTGCCAATCTTGTTGGCTATGATCTTGTGTTGAACATCTCAAATTCATGTGGTAATTAACTGATGTCAAAAAGCCGCACAAGAGCCTTCAATGTGATGTCTTACTGATGTCTGTTTTGCAACGTCCACCCCTGGAAAGGTTGAGGTAAAGGTCAGCTGAAGCACAGCAACCCTGGAGCTAGCAGGGAGCCAGTGTCTTGCTCAGGGACTCTGTACAAACTAGGCCAACCTGCTCTTGAGGTCCCTACATCTCAAAGGTGCTCCTCTGTGTTTAAATGAGCCTGTTGCAGGGGAAGAAATATTTTAAAGTCCTGACCTGAGAAAGTCTAAATAATCTTGGCAATTCACAGGACAATTTAAAGACAGATGCCTTGGAAAGGTAAAAAACTTGTTTCGATTTGAGCTAGAATCAAAATGATTGTACTAGACAACAAAAAGAAGCCCCCACAAATATTTTGCACTTTGTGTTAGACGTAAGGGGAGGCGACTACAGCAAAGCACACAGCTTGACGTTTGAATGTTGGTGTGTTTATGTGTTTATGAGACAGGGAAGGACCACAGTGTGTGTGTGTGTGTGTGTGTGTGTGTGTGTGTGTGTGTGTGTGTGTGTGTGTGTTTGTGTGTATGCGACAGCACCAGGCAGAGAAAGGTAAAATAAATGTTATTTTCAATCAGTCAGCCTCAGCAAGCAGCAACCAGCAGTCAAATATACAGGAGGGGACCCCTGATGCGTTAAAGGACATTTTCACTGCATGTGTGTGTGTGTGTGTGTGTGTGTGTGTGTGTGTGTGTGTGTGTGTGTGTGTGTGTGTGTGTGTGTGTGTGTGTGTGTGTGTAAAATAAAACCAGCAGCCAGGTGTATGCAGGGCGGAAGGAGAGAGGAAGAGAGGGAGGGGTGGCAGGGTGGATGGAGAGATGGATGTTGGAGTGCTGCAGCAGAGATGTCTGCAGTATCAGTGGACACACACACACACACACACACACACACACACACACGCACACAGTGTGAGCATGCAGCTGGGGCAGCATACAGAATGGCAATGTAAATTCAATGCCGGTGTTTTTGCAATTAGTACTGTATTTACTGTAACATAACACAGGCTGCTGTACACACACACACACACACACACTCCCACTCCCACACTGGCTGGATATTTGATGTGTCTGGAAAACATCAGTTTGATGGACATACTCATATGCACACAGGTACACAGATGGAGTGCTGCAGCAGAGACACACACTTGCATACACACACTTGCATACTCACGTACGTGCATACATAATATAAGCCGTATTTGTACTGTACCAGCAGCACACATGGCTCAGCAAACACACACACATGCACACACATATATATATTTATATATATCTATATATAGACAGACAATAGAGTTGAATCCTGCAAAACCTGAAGACTTTTTCTGCACAAACTTACATGAAAAAAAAGCTTTGAGTCACAAACTAACGGTAACAATAGTCCCCTCCAGTGGCCTCAATTATTTTCAAACTCTTCCTGGAACGCTTCATCTCAGAAAGCAATGTATGTTTTTTTTTTTCACCGATCATCATGAGCCTCACATGTGCAACATGCTAACCAGGGCATGGATTGATTGTGCCAGCTGTCTGTAATTAGTCGCCACTCCCATTTTAGTCGGTGGGCCAAGAACTTATTTGCAAAAGCACTGAAAAAGCTGTGGCTACACCTGTTGCACAGGTGAGACGCACATTGAGATTGTCTTCTGCTGTTGCTTAAGCTCAAGACAACGACAGGAGCGAGCGTCAGTGTGTCAGTGTGTGTGTGTTGGTTGATTGGTCAGTCGTGCCATTCTGTCCAATGTTTCAGAATAACTGACCGTTGCCATGCCCAGTCGCTTCAAGCAGGTTTGGTAGATCATGCCAGGCAGAACATTCGGTCCATTTACTTTAGTTTAGTGTGTTAAATTGAACTATAACAACAGCACCTGATGGAGCCATAAAAATCATTGCAACATGGATATAAAATCAAATTACAAGGTAAAATTTGAGGAGTGCATCTAAAAAAGCCATGGTAGAGAAAACCCATTTAGAGTAGACTAATGAGAGGCAGTCTAATACAGCTGAGATAACTCTTTGTTTTAGTGGAATGCTGAAGGCTAATGAAATCAGTTCAAAATGATTATTGTATGTGACTTAAGTGCGACAATGGATAGTAGGCGGGTAGATATTAGTAGGTGCTAATACCGTTGACCTTTGACATCTGGGAATGTGACTCTATTGCGACATGAAATTTTACAATAGTAAGTATGAGCCCTGGAAGTCCCTGATACAGGAGCATTGTACTTATTCAGTTCAGAAAATAATTTCAGATTTCAGTGCCGCTGATGTGCATATAGGTCACAGAGACACAGGTTGGGAAAATATGTTTTTTGAGGAACACATGTCTGAAAGAGCGGCGATCGATTCTGCACCGCCACTGTACTCACACCGATGTCATTTGTAAGGAAGATCAACATCAAATACACAAATTCAAGATGGGTGAAATCATCTTGGAGCCTCTCTGCCATTATTTTGTGGAGGCCATCTTAATGTTAGACTTTATTCTGTGCTTGGCAATTTGCTTTTTCTATAGTTTTTATCATCTCTAAGTACACAGAAGCTGAACTAAACCTCAGAAGCGGATACATCAATAAATAAAATAAATATAATAAAGGGTAAGTAATATGAGCCAGTGCTAATAGGTTTCTTCCCTTAACCAACCATATTTGTACTCTTTTTGTGCCTGTCAGTGAAGGGTTTGCCAGCTGTGAACTGGCTTTCATGTTTCCTTCAATGTGGTAAAATGAACTTTATCTTTGAATTGTGTTGTACCCTTGTAGATTTACAACAATATTCAGTAAGATTTTAATTATTTAGCTGACGCACTCACCCAGAATAACTTGCAATGAGCGCAGCAGTACAATAAGCTTTCATTTTTAGATGATCAACATTACAAGTAAGCAATTGCAAAGACTACAAGGGTCTAAGCCACAGAACCGTGACAATGCTATTATTCCTGACAGTGTGTGATAATTCTCCGCTGAACAATTTGTTTGATTTTGTTTCTTGTGTGAAACACGAAAAATACTTCAAACAGAGAACGAAATTGCCATCATAATTTCTCCATTCCTTCCTAGATAGTGCCGTTTAAACTGGTCTTTATTCAAGCTATCAGTGTTGATGCTCACGCAGCCAAACTGGCCATAGATCACTCAGAGAATAATAGCTCCTCTATAATCTCAGCAGCCAAATTACTTTCCCTCTCTCCCCCCTCTCTCTCTCTCTCTCTTTACATCTTTATTTCTCTCTCTCCATCAGTGTATCTTCTTCTCTCTATCTCCCTCGTGTTGCCTTTGTCCTCCTTGTTTGTGCTCTCTGTATCTCTTCCCTCTGTCTGTTTCCATCAACACGCTCCTTCAAGGCGAAACAGGGAGACAGAAGTTATTTGTCAGAGCAAGGTAAAGGGAGGAAAAACAGCTTAATTATGTGCTTACCATCAAGAGGTAAACAAAAAAAATGTGATTTTCATACCATCACTGCTTTGTTAGTTCTCTGTCACTCTTTGTGTGTGTGTGTGTGTGTGTGTGTGTGTGTGTGTGTGTGTGTGTGGATGGGTGGTGATGGAGATGACAGTGGGTTATGCCTTTTTTCTGATGGTGCATCATGTTTTTTTTCCTGTTTTGTGTGTATTGTTATGGCTGGTTTCAGCTTCTCAGTTGCAAAATAAAAAAAAAAATAAAATAAAAAACCCTTTTTTTTTTTTTTTTTATAAAGAAAGACTCACTGATTTGTAATGTTGACAGTTGGAATTTGCCTGGAAGAAGATCCACAACATCCTCCATCACATGACTCCCATAGATGCCACATCTTCTTTTATTGCACATCATTCCATCACCTTAAATATACCTTTCAAGGTCCACCTCGGTTTGTAACTGTTTTTAATTGATTTATTTGACTATTTGACTATTTCATTACAATTTGCACAAAATTTGAGAAAAGAAGCCGCCTCCAAAAAAAAAAAAAAAAAAAAAAAAAAAAACCTCTACAGTACAGAACGGACAGAATGGACCAAAATCATGTCTTCAGGGGAACTCATGCCTTATTAAAGGGAGCTTGGGGAATTCAATAAGCCAGTTTGCACCCTGGGTGGGACAACATGAGCACAGTTTTCATTTAGCACTCAGACAAAAGGATTGTGTACACACAGCACTTTTCCATAAGTTAATATACATTAAGAAATTAGACTATGGGCTGTGCATAATATGTTGGCTGGAGTGCACTCAATAGCCATTTCAGCTTACACTGTTGTTAAAGTGTGTGGTTGTGAGGCGGAGGCCAGGCTGAACATACGGCTGATACTCAGTCCATCATGCTGTTTGCCTGAAAAACACCGAAGTGTTGCTGTCAGTGTGATGTCTGTTTCATCTGGTTACTTCTTCTTGGTCTTTTATGTGATTTTGGCAAACTGCCTATGAAGTGATAACAAAAGTTGTCACTTTTTTGTGTTTTTTTTTTTTTTTTTTTTTTTTTACACACTGTTTTTGTCTATGATCTCAACATGGCATCTGTTGACTGTGTTAGAACAATGTGTTGTTTTGAGCCTCCAATCAACATATTGTGTTTAATAACATTTATAAGTCATTTCTCTCTGTGCTGGTTATTCATAACTGCAGATCCTGACTTTAAGTTCTGCATCTATTTAAAGTTGTTTCAAGTTAAACATTCTGGTGGTGAGGCTTCCAGTGAGGCCAACATTGCTTTTTAGTAGTTTTGTCCATGTCCGCTGCCGTACTTAGGAAGTTGTCCTAGAAAGTTGAAAAGAGGTGAAAAAAACAAGGATAAGAAAGAATATTTGTTGGTCATAAAAACAATAGTAGGACCAAATTAAGGATATAAAACCCACAACAATATAAAAGAAAAAAAAAAAAAAATCAGAGTTTCAATTTTATCAGAGGTTAAATTATAATATAATGTCAAGCCGCATTTGCTGGATATTGGTTTTGAAAGGGGGAAATGAAAATGAAATGAAAATGGTCATCAGAAACTCATCCCCCAGTCATAAAAAAAGACTGCGGAAATTAATTAATTTCACATTTGTCCCTAAAATGATTTTTACTCAAAACTCAAAGAATGTTTGCCTTTTTATTTTTTAAGACAGGATGGAAATCTCGTTTTGCAGCAACACTCTGAACTGTTGCCAGGATTTGCAGTCACTAGCTAATAAACTGAGCTGCTTACAGAAATAGCGCCATCTCCTAAAGTTCATGTGCTTTTATCTTTCAGCGCCGCTGTATTTTTAGCGTTGTATTGTGATGCCATGTTCATTCCTTACAAGCAGAATATCCTAGATTACAGTCAGGAGCTGCAAGGACTGAGCTGTAAATTCTCTGGTACTTGATCCTATTATTTTCTTAAGTTCTTAAGTTTTTTATCTCTCTTTGCTCAGTTGGCTAAGTCGTCTGTTGTGTATTCTTGTGTTGTACTGGTGGCAGCGTAGACCCTTCAACAATTTATCCAGACTTATTCCTCAAAACACGAGAGCAGCTTTTCCACATCTGGGCTAAACGGAGGCTTTACCGGGGCCAAGATCAAATCAACGTGTTTATTACAAAAGATTAAACAATTATTTTCCTCCTTAGCTTCAACTAAAGCCCAGAATCAAATCAACACAGAGGTGATATTTAGGTAACACCCATAATGGATAATCCCTTGTTGGCACTGTTTGGTCGCAGTTGGTCCTACAGTGGAAACAAGGCGATGGCTTCCATTTTTTTCATTTTTACTCTTAGTCAGTGCCTCTTGTCGGTAGGTCGGTTGCCAAATCCAGGCCTTGGAATAAATAAGAGAGATATATGACGGTGATTTCCACACCAAGCTGACAGGAACGCCACAACTTAAGCAGCAGGGCATGAAATTACCTACTTTATCATATCCCGGTGGATAATTGTTTTTGTGATGGGTTTTTTTCTCCATTTGCAAAAAGGCCAAGAGTTGGTGGAATGTGAGTCAGGGGGATTTGAGGAATGTATACAGCAGCTGCAGGTTTTTATTATTAGTATTATTATTATTTTTAGGTCAGTGTCTCCCGTCTGGCTCGCTATCTTAATCTGGGGGATTTAGCACTGCTTAGTTTGTTATTTTGTGTTTGGTGGTGTGTGTGTCTGAAATGGATGAGTGGCTTTTGAGGGAGGTGCAAGTCCGTGCAATACATGCTGTGTCTGTGTGTGTGTGTGTGTGTGTGTGTGTGTGTGTGTGTGTGTGTGTGTTCACGGTGCAGTTGCTGTGCTGTGCTCTCAGTGTGTGTGTATATGTGTGTGTGGCTTTCACACATGTCAAGAGTTATTTTTATTTAAACAGCACCAGAGATAGCAACACCTGTGCTGGCTAAAAGCCTGGAGACACATAATGGTTTTACTGGAGCTCCATTCACACAGCAGGATTTACGCCAGATGTAGCCCCAGTTAGCACGTGCACAGAAGTCTGCTTCAACATGGTCTGTGTATCCGCCGCGAGCTGTTCACACTGCAAGGCTTACAGCAGCAGACTAAAGTTCATATTAAACTTCAGTGAAAATAGCACTACATTCATTCGTTGGTCACCTTTATTTATTCAGAGGGAGCCAACTGAGAGCAAGCTGTCTTTTTCAATGGCGCCCTGATGCAGTTAAATAAAGACAAAAAACAAATGGAAAACAATTTTAAGAAACGAAACTATATAAAGCATATTAGACCGTGGAAGTTGGGAGAGGTAAACCCAGGCCGTTTATTGACTTGCTGCACACATGCTGCTGCTGGTAAAATGTCACCGAAACACAAAACCACATGCTGCTTATATTCACCACCAAGCGCCACCCCACAATGCAATGCCTCTTAAAGCAAGCGAGTAACAAAGGCAGGGACATAATAGAACTGTACATACTAAGTATGACAAGGACATGCTATGGTGACTTATGCCCCATACGTCCATTATGTGTCTGCTATGAGATTTAAAAGAAACAACAACAACATAAAAAAACAGACACCACAATGCCACATAAAACACAAGTGACAAGCAAACTATTGTTAACATTACATAACTAGAAAATGCGTGTGCACATTGCAGGCCTTTAGGCTCAATCCTAAACTGATGCTCACATCTGATTTTGTTAAGACTGTTCTCATCTGTTTTAGGAGGTAACCATTATCCATCACCAGTAATGAAAAGACACACTGAAGCAGGATGACAGTAACACAAAATATTGTATCCATTTCAGTCAGAGACACTTACATCAAGGCACTGACCATTTGCTGAAATGATTATACAGCTGGTTGATTATACAGTTGGTGGACAGGCTTTGCTTTGAGGGAGCATCAAGGATCCCTTGCAGCATGAGGAATCTGCTGCAAACAATAATCCCCCCCCCCCCCCCCCCCCCCCCCCCCCCCCCCCCCCCCCCCTGCACAGTGAATCATAACAATCACAGCATCGCAGTAGGCACGGTTAAACTCATAACCGGCCAACATGATCCGGCATGTTTGAAATTAGCAGGAGGATTTGGGGGCGGCGGTGGGAGTTGCAAGACTGGCGTGGCATTAATCAGCAGCAAAAAAAGTGAGAGCTTGTAAAGGCGGCTTTGAACACTTGTGCGAATGTGATGGATAACTGGTGATGCTTGCAGACTTCAGCGCTCTGCCTGGACAAACGTGATGCTCCATATTCATACCTACACCTACAAGCCATGTGGATGAAATCAAGTATCACCGTATCTTTAACTGAATACCTCTGTTGACATTATAAGTATATTGCAAGGATGATTATTGGTGCTTTCATAAGATATTTTAGATAAGCAGGCATTAGTAATGTGGATATGGCATATAAGGCAACACTTATACCGTATCACGATACAATACCCAAAGTCCCACACAAAATTTAGTCTCAACATATTGCCCTGCCCTACATATGATTCTTGTTTCTCTAACATATTTCTCTTACAGCATGTGTCTTTGAGTTTTGTCTGAATTCAGGCGTTTCCCCAAATACCAATCAAGTCAGCTATTTGGCATTCTTTCTATTGTTTGTCTATTCGGTTGTCATCCGTGCTAACACTCTCAGCCAAGCCTCTGTGGGCGCCAAACTTATGACTCAAGTGAATGATGTAACATTTACTAATTGTCATGGCAATATGGACAGTCGGTATCTACAGTGCGTAACTGGATGCCAGGCTGTGTGCCTCTCTGCCTGCATGGTGCTGCAGATACAGATGCCTCAGTGTAAATACACCCCGGCAGAATTATGAATTGATTTTTCCCCCCCCAAAAAAGCCTCCATCGGGTTTGTAATCATTTTCCTATTCCTTATGGATTTTCAGCTGTGTTAAAATGTGGTTTATCTAGACATGGTCTAGATATAGCTTTTATCTGTGTTGGGGTTTAAAGGCCCAGTTGGAAACATAGCTTCTGCTGATTTATAGAGTATTGCTAGATAAATCCCTGGATAGAATAACACAGCCCCATTGCTTATGTGCATTACAAACACCTCCCCAAAAAATACAGAGAGAGAGAGAGTTATTTTAACAACAAGGGTAAATAGGGTCAAAGTGACCTTACCGAAGGCTTGTAATATTAAATCTCAACACATCTCTCTAGCTATATGGGAGCTATTAAAGTCACATATGGTTAATGTGGTCACAAAAGACCCTACAATCTTATTTTAACACCATGTATAAAAAAAAATAATAGAGCAAACCCTGTATTTTACTGATAAATTTTACTGATCCCAATCCAAACACAATGTATCTGTATCCTCTATCTGTTCTGTGATTTTACACCAGCTGAAATTTATGCTTGTAATGAATTTCCCCGGCTCTCCAGCTGCAAACAGCAAATTGGAGCCGTTCATTTGTCCCTTGTTACCACGGCAGCTGTTTCCATGATAGCTGCTTATCAGGTGGGGGGGGTGTCAGAGGTCACTGGTAAATGTGACCTTAGCAACCTTGTTGAAATATTGCAATTAAGTGTAATTGGTTCAGGCGGCCACCATGGATTCTGTCAGTCAATAGATGGATCAATAGCCGGATGGATTGGAACTGTGTTGTTTAAGTTAAGGTCACAATGCATCTGGAGGGGAGAGCCACTGACCATCAGGGATGGAATGCAGGTTTCCTACAGCCCCCCATTGCTGTGACTGGGATTTCACCATGGCTGTATGTGGCCACTCAGTGCATGCTGGTCAAATTGTCCTGCAGGTGTTCCACAGCAAAAAACAAACAACAACAAAAAAAAAAAAACAGTGAAACCAGTTCTGTGTTGTATTCTTTGGTGTGGAAATACCATGCAATCCGGTGAAGTCATTTCTGCACAGTGCCGATCTGTGACAAAATCCAAAATGTGACTCTTTGGCTTAACGGAGATTCCGTTTGATTCAAAATTCACTCGTTTGGTGATTCAACTGATGATTCAGTTGAATCACTGATGATTCAAATTTGTACATTTGAGTCAACAATTTGATTGTTTTATTATTTAAAATAGTGCATCCATCGAATGTGATAATGTAAGTCTGTCCCTTTTTTAACAAAGTGAAAAAAGACGACAGAATTTCTGCACTTTTTTATTTGAAAACATGGACAAAAAAGTTGTTATTTCAGGTCAGAGTTAGTGTCTCCCATAATTTCCAAATGCTTTCCCCTACACTACCCAGTTGTATTTTTGCATGCCTGAGGCTGAAATAGTTAGTGAAGAAAGATTTCCAGTCATTTCCTAACATCCATTCCCCACATCCGCCTCCACTCTGCACCAGCATCACAAGTCTTGCTGGAAAATATTTCTCGAAACCAAGTCTGTGCTAGCTAGCTGCAGTTAGCCGCAGATACACCATTTACACTTAGCAATAACCTGTTTGGCTGGGTTTGGTTGGCTTTATGTCCATTCCATCACAGTTTGGGGAGTTGTTGATGCATTAGCCTTGCACAGCTAGCATTGCAATATTGTGCCTCTGTTTTGCTTTCACTACCAGTGCATCATGACAGCTTTCGGCTTTGTCTCGTTCTCAGATTTTTAAGGTACGCTATGCAACATTTGTAAGGGATGTTTTAGGGCAATTTTACATCGTGCATCTTTAACAAGTGAGTCAACAAGGCAGAAAACCTGTGCTGCACTGCCCTCTAGGGGTTGAAACTTTCTGGCCACACCCAATCAGTGACGCGGCTTTTAGCAGATGTCACTTGCGAAGTACCTGCAGCCGCATCACTGATTGGCTGTGACCAGAGTTGCAACATGCCTGAAAGTTTCAACCACTAGAGGGCAGTGCAGCAAACATTTTCTGGCATTTGTGATTTAATTTCAAGTCACCCTCTTATTAACAGACTGCAGTTCAGACTCTCTGGAGCGTTTGAGGATTGTGGACCAGAGAGCCAACGTTAGAGCGATTCATTCAATTTATTTCCTTTAGCGGATTGATCTTGTTGGATTGGCAGAATTTATTATTGATGCATCCGTGCAAAGACTGAATCGTTAAACCCCCACAACACGCTGTTCCATCTAGTTTATTGGACGCCAACATTGTGCTGCTGGTGCTGTACTTCTGCCCAGGAACTAAATCGGCCTGTAAGTGTGTGTACGCTCTTACACACACTTAGTGATAAATGCACTTATAGCGATTTTTGCCTTTAGCCCGAGTTTTGAGTTTGAGTTACACGAGTATAGTAATAAATAGATACTGGAGATAAAGCAAGATTTCTCCTCTCCTTTCCTCCTCTTCCTCCTCCAGTGATGGAGATGGAGAGCGGGGCAGGGTAAAGTGATTAGGTTTTATTATTTTCTCCAGACTCTGGGCTTCTGGTTGATTAAATTTAGGCGTGTAGCGGCTTGTCTGAACACAGAAGGGGTCAAAACAGAACAGAACAGAACAGCTCTGGGGGAATGGAGGCAGGATGAATGCAATATGATAGATAATATGGTTTTCTGACGAGTGGGTGAATGAACTGAGATACAAATTATTGTGTCTTGTATTGTCTAGGAAATCTGTATTTTGGAAGAAAGGGTGACTGCGGTGAGATATATGGCCCTAATATGCTCTGGTAGAGAGGATGCCCAGAATGGCCAAACTTTTTCAAATTAAGGGACAAGGGTCAGCATGCAACAGGAGTAGTCAGCAGTGTCAGCAATATATCACAATTTATTTTCATTACTATACTAGATTTGGAAAAGAAATATGTTACTCTAACCATGTCCAGTGCTATTTCATGTATAGAAATTCAATACAAAGACGAGATCAGCGTTTTGAAGTGAGCACACATCACACACTCACAACTGAGCTGATGATTAGATTTGATATGATCCTTTACACTTTTGAGCATCATTATTTTAGGTGCAGTGACAAATTAACAGTATAAATTGTTCTGTTACCTTACTTTGGCGTGTTTTCCACAGACATGTCACGTTCTTCTTCTGGGGGACTCTGTGTACCACCATTTCTGCCACAACCATGTTTCATATTTCTCTTTCTTTCATTTCGTGGCACCATGTCACCGAAATCCAGTCTGCAAAGAAACAGGACAAAAAGTTTGTAACAGCCTGTTTGGTACAGAGCTGTTTTGCTTGATTTGGATTTCTTATGCTCAGGCACACAGTGCTGTGGCCAAGTGGGACAAAGTTCACAAAGACAAAAG
Source organism: Myripristis murdjan (assembly GCF_902150065.1). Lineage (NCBI taxonomy): Eukaryota > Metazoa > Chordata > Actinopteri > Holocentriformes > Holocentridae > Myripristis > Myripristis murdjan. The sequence goes on from NC_043994.1 coordinate 9,251,682, forward strand.
GTTATTTCTTTATTTTTTTAACTTATTGTTCTTGTCTCAAAATGTAAGTGTGATGGGATTTTTTGGATCGCGGTAGTGAGCCATGTAAGCCAAAACCTGTGAGTGCACAGTGACTGCTTATCCATGGAATTAATATGTATTAGTTTCTTAGCTCATAGGTCAGAAAGATGTCTGATAATATACCTTTAAATGAGGGGGACATTTCAAAATCACTCAGCACATTCTATCTGCACCCATTTGCAAAAAAGAAACTTTGTGAAGGTCAAAAGTTGGCCGGTAAGCCCTACTTTGGAAAGTCTGGGGTTTGACATTAAGATAAAATATGTTGTAATAGCACCCGCTAACTCCAGAAACTCAATTATGGGGAAATACAAGGTTTCTGGAGGATGTTGGTGATACATTTTGAGTAGAGGGAACACTTAATAATGTTCGGGAAGTAAAAACAGCTGTCAGTTACAGGAAAAACACAGCCAAAATAGATAAGAGATAAAAAGGTTTTTCCATTGCAGTGCAGAGTTTGTGAGCACATTTAGACAGAAAATACATACAGCACACTTGAGCATAATATGTAGCGACTGTGGCTAAATCATCTGGCTGGATGACAGGCTTCTTGTCTGCCAGGAAGAAGAGTCTATTTGTGATAAGAGAGGGCGAAATGACGCTCTTACGCTGATACAAATGTTATCTTCCACTGTTGCCGTCATACCACTTTGTCCACAGCCATGCAAACTATTGTGTGAGAAATGAGTCTCTTTGCCCTCTAGAAGACATTACTAGGTAGACCCAGTGCTACTTCGGGAAATGAACCATTACAGGACAGAATATTTTACCCACCACTATGATGCACCAGAACAGAAAAATAGTGTGAGTAATGGTGATAATAGATTTTTTGCCCCAGTTTAAGATAAAGCAAGGGCACATAATCCAACTTGTTGGCAATATCTACATGCATTAGACATGATGTTGTGTGAAAGAGTGATGTTCGTTTAAAACTGTAATGTAACCTGCCATACAAAGAGTACAACCAGTACCTCCAGTGTTAATATATACTGGTTTGCAAATTGTTTTTGCTCCTGAAGGGCATAACCATCATTTGGGGAATAAGAGACAACATTTGCAGTAAATTACTACAGCAGAGTCTAGACGTGTTAAAATCTGGTCTGTTGTATGATTACTGTGTAGCAGAGATTCGTCAGGTAAAATTTTAAGACTTATTAAGGAGTAAGTGTAATCTCTCACCTCCGGACCCAGGCTTCTTTAAATATGGCAGAAGTCGTGCCATGTGAGGATCCAACCTCAAAAAATGTTGTTTCTCACCCAGAAACCCCAGCTGATTATAAGATATCAATATATCTGTCATGATGGGGTCAACCAAAAGCAGGCCTGTGACTGATTTTTGTTCCTCATCGACAGTTTAGAAGAAATAGTGCCTCATAAACCTTCTTCCTCTAAAATCATGGAAAATATACTTTCTAATTGCGGTTCAGTTTCAGTTCAGCTCAGTTTAAAGTCATCCCTCATTGACAGTTGACTGAATGATTACCTGGATGGCAGACATAAAAACTGATGCACAGAGAGCCAGCTGGATGGTGCCATTATAAAATGCTGCAAAACCATTTCGAAAAACAAAATGGTGCGTCCTGAAATTCCTCTGGTGATATTTCAAAAACACAGATGATGCTAAACGGCGCTTTACTTCCATGCCAGCAATCATTTTCTAAGAGTTGCTGTTTTTTTTCTCTGTTTTTTTCTCATTATGGGATGAAACTCTTGAGTTGTACATTTGTTGAATATTACTCAATAAGAGTAAATTGAGCAATAACAGAAAATTACACACCGGCTCAGCAAGGGAACAGGAACCCAGCAGTGTAATCATCACACAGAATTTTCTGAGTAGCCCCCCCTCCCACTAAACAATAATCTGTTGAGCTAACCTGAAAAGATCACAGTCAGAATTACAATGAACCCAATAAGACAAAAAGCAGCACTATCAGCTGTGTTGGAGCTGCAGTGTAACACACAAGCACCGCTGAGTGGACAGAAGATTAAAGTCTATATTATAATGCTCCAGTAAAATCATATCGTCTGATGATATTTGTCCTGTCTGTGTTTATAACATAAGACATTATTTTATACATACATAGCTTAGTTCACCCCCTACAGATAATAGTAACTTAGGGTTCACATCAAGTATTCTTAGAGCGGTTTGCTCCAAAATGCTGGAGGGTTTACTTCTCTGGGTTTGTTCATTTGGGAGAGTGAGAACAACGTCATTCAGACTCCGATGGCACCAAATCACTGCGAGTCTCTGTTCTCTGCTGAGCTCACTGCAGTGCAGCTGGAAACAGAGTTACATAGTTGGAAACATGGTGTGAAAACATAGTTTGAACCCAGAGATCCCAAACTGCAGGTTTATATTGATTTATTTATTTAATTAATTTATCTTTTTTTGGGGGGGGGGGTAAAAAAGAGAGATGACAGATGTTGAAGTGTGATAGTCAGAAACAAAAATGAGCTGGGGGCAATCTGCAGTCTGAACCGATTTCCCTTGTTACTTTCACAAACCGATGCATCGTAGATCAAATGATGGCATGCAGTGTTATGTTTATTTTTTACTGTTTTACATGCATGGCATGCTATTATTGGGACATGTTCCCCTGAAATATTATGCCAATGCCATAAAAGGTCTACACATCCATCTGAGAAAAAATGAAAAACAGAATTAGAATCAAAGAGAATCATGTAGCATCAAACCAAATATGGTTTCATCAAATGAGAAAGCATCTGACCCCGCCAGCTCTAAAAGTCTTGGAGAGCAGATGGGCTTCGACAAAGCTTTAAAAAAAAAAAAAAAAAAAAAAAAAAAAAAAACTTTAATGAACATTTATGGATTTTGCCATTAACTGTCATTCGGTCATTTATGTCACTTTATTATGCCATGCCTTTGCAGGGAAAGTGAAATCACTATATACATTTAATAAGCAAATTTTCATGAATGTTCACGACAGCTGTCATGTCGTAGTTATGAGTTAAGATGTTATGTCAGTCCTATGAACACAACTTTAAATGAAGTGTTACCTTTTTTGCCTTATGGATTTCTTTGTGTGTCCCATAGAGGATTATTAAACTATTTCTCCATATTTTATTGACAACTATGAAGAGCAGAGATGGTTAAATTACACAAAGTGTGCAGACCATTCATGTTCGTGTTTGGTACTTATTATCTGTATATACTGTTTATAGTGTAAATTATGCTTCATATCTTGCTATCCACTTTGCTGCTGTAATACGTGAAATTTCCCCACCGTGGGACTAATAAAGGAATATCTTATCTTATCTTATCTTATCTTCATCATGCTTAGGTAAAGTTACAGTGATGGGAATTGGACTGAACTGAAACTGGGGAACAAACAGAAAACTGACAGAGACGAGAGGCAGGGAGACGAAAGCTGGACTTGAGACAAAGAGACAGAACGAGAGAGAGGGAGAGAGACTCATACAGACAGGCTGGGTGAGTGTGTGTGTGTGTGTGTGTGTGTGCGTGTGTGTGTTGATAGGGACGCAACACAAAAAAATCAGAGGCGGGTATAGACAAATGGCTTGTTTTCTCCCATAAAGGGACATTTCCTCACTTTTCTACCGCTGAACGGAAATGACTCACTCTCTAATCTAGGTCATGTCATACACACTGGAGCCTAGCCTCCAACTGCCTGTGTGTGTACGTGTGTGTGTGTGTGTGTGTGTGTGTGTGTGTGTGTCTGAGTGTATGTATATGTATCATGTGTGCATATGTATGTGAGCGTGTGTGTGTGTGTGTGTGTGTGTGTGTGTGTCTTTTAGAGTGTGTTGTGCGCTGGTTTTGGTTTCCATCCAGTGCTACATCAGAGTCCTGCTGTTCTCATACCACAGCTATGACTCTCTACCATACACACACACACACACACACACACACACACACACACACACACGTTCTCCAACCTCAGTAGATTTTTTTTTTCTTTTTTTTTTTTCGGGTAGAAACTCCAGGCGGATATGAGGGGAGTAGCCTAGAATTAAACTGAATTAAAGACTCTTTTTCCTTTCTCTCTTTTTATTCATCTCCTTTTTTCTCCTTTGCTCCTGGGCATGATGGCTGCATTCTGGCAGTATGAGGAAATGCTCTAGGGCCTGTGTGTGTGTGCGTGTGTGTGTGTGTCTGTGTGTGTGTGTGTGTGTGTGTGATTCCTTTTGTGTGTATGTGTGTGTACCAATAGCTGTGAGCATCATCTCCACAGCAATGTTGAGTGGTGATGAAAACTATCATTTAGAGGCAATATAGGCTACCATAAAAATAATCCTAAAAAAAGACACAAGGACAGCCTTCACTTCTCTGTCTCTTTCTCTCCTTTTTGTCTTTTCTTCTGTCTCTGTTAGGGCTTACAGAGAAAGGCACTGCAGTATTCTCTGCACCAACTACAAGATAATTTCACCTTTTAACTTAAGTTGTAAAAACACAGATTCATCAGGAAAAAAGACCTAAAATAACATTTTGAATGTTAGATTATCGACACTGATATATCTTGAAATAGCATTAGTGCTGGTGGATGTTGATGATAACACTTTTTAAGATGGCGCGCAGTAGAGTGCATACCTCGGCCAATACTATCTGCAGTTTCCATGTCACAGAGCTGACCAAATTAAACTTTTGTCAGTTCTTGCTTTTCATGCTTTTAATTGAAGTTAATGCTTTTCTGTTGCTGGAGCTATGCACCTTTTTGTGATAGGCCACACCCACCACACTTGCTTTTGGCCAATCACCTTTTCAAGGCCAATTGGCCAATTACCTTTTCATGACAGGCCACGCCCACTACCACATCCCATTTTGGCCAATCAGCATGAAAAGTAAACCAGCTTTTTCTTTTTATATATATATATATATATATCCTGCCAACAAACACAAAAACAGACAAATACAGAATGAGACGAAAACATAATCCCTGTCCAGCTCTGTTGGAGGAGGTAAATACATCCTATAATCTAGAATCAATCATCTTTTCATTTGCAGACTCTATAGATTTCAAAGGCAGGGTAATCAAATGTGTAATGTGAGTAATATTTTGAGTAATCCGCCAGTACATGACATCATTAAAATATCAAGCAGGCAACAGGTGTGTGTAGTTTTCAGTTGTCTGCTTGTGTTTACAGAAGTGTTTGTGTCTGTGTGTGTGTGTGTGTGAGTATGTGAGTGTGTTTGTGTGTCTGGTATAGATAGCAATTACAGGCAGGCAATAGGCAATCAGCAGTGTTGTGAATCCTGCCAGTCGTCCTGGCGAGAACTCTCCAGAGCAATGCTGAGTGCTGAAAACTCCTCAACAGCTTTTTACTAAAGTTAAAAACGTCCCACTTTTTGTATCCCGCCGATCAATTTCTGTCTCGGCGATCAATTTCTTCTTCCGCGGATGGAGAGAGTCCAAGAGTGCTTATGGGTTTGTGTTGAGAGAGAAAGAGAGAGAGAGAGAGAGCGTGCGAGAGAGGAGGAGGTGGGGAGGGGTGAGCAGGTTGAGGTTAGAGATTAGCTGGGGAAAGAGAAATGAGGATATCGCTTGTTTTGTGCCAACACACACACTGTGTCAGGGAGCAAACGGCCTAAGGTGCTTTAGGAGCACAGTTCATCACTCGAAGGGGATCTGCATCAACAAAAAAGGGAATGAGAACAAAAGCGACTAAACGGGAAAGTTCAATATTCAAATCGTTCAAGAGAGAAAAACGCTTTAAAATCTCACTTTTAGTTGCAGGCTATGAGTGTCTCTCAGTGTACTCTCTGTGGCTTTTATATAATTGCCTTTTTGGGGGGTGAGGCAGCCAGTCCTCACTTGGGTTTAGGGTTAACATGAGCATTAGGTTTAGGTTACACATGGGAGTAACAGTTCAGTAAGTTAGTTTAGGGTTAAAATGTGGGTTTAAGAGTTTAAATGTGATAGGGTTTGGGTTAGGGTACATTTAAACATAAGAAGGGTTAAGGCTAAGGTTTAGGGTTTGAGAGGTTAAATAATAAAAGGTTTAGGTTAAGGTAAGGGAGAAGGTTAAAAGTCCTGCCTAAAGTAGAGTGACACAGTGATTTTTTAAGTGATTGGTGATTCACTGTTTTGTTATATGATCTTGTATTTGTTATTCCATGTCAAACTGGGCAAAAGTGAAGTTGCAGTGAGGTCCCAGGGATGTTACTCTCCCAGTAACATCACTGGGAGAGATGATCAGGGCAGCCACAATGGAGTTCAACAGAAGGAAAAAAAAAACAAAAAAACAAAAAAAAAAAATCAGTAATCTAAAATAGAACTGTTGGCTGTCAAGCTTCGTCGTTAACCTCAAAAAATAAATGAGCACAAGCTTCTTTTGTGAATCCACAGATTTAGAGCAAACATCCGATCCTGCATAGAAAATGGAGAGCACATGTCTTTCTCCCATTAAGCTGCTCTTTGGCTTTTTTATCAACAGAAAAATGGAATTATGTCCTAAAAACAACAAAATGGCATCAGAAAGGCAATACAAGTCACCAGTCCCCGCGTTAATGTGTTTTAGGAGGGTTTTATCTTTTAACTTTAGCTAAGGGGGAGGGAGTGCAGGCAGTGGAAGGCCCTCATAAGGATAGAGTTACAGTGCCCTCGTCATTCCACCCTCCTCTGTCCCGCTGGCCCTGGTCCTCCGCTTCACTGTCCTCTTCAACTTGTTTTTTTCTGCTGCATTCTCTCTCTCTCTCTCTCTCTCTCTCTCTCTCTCTCTCTCTCTCTCTCTCTCTCTCTCTCTCTCTCACAGGCAGTTATTATTACCAGTCTAATTAATTCCACATGCTTATACTGGTCAGGCCTGGTATCACTCAGCCTCACACACACACACACACACACACACACACACACACACTAATATCCAGGGTAAGCCTTTCACTTTTTCTCTCTTTAGTAATTGCACCCAACTGCTCCCAGCCAGAACAATTAAGTTCCCATCAAAGTGGAAGCTGGGGCCTTCTAGCTCCAACATTGCAGGAACTTGGCTTGCTGCGATTCTAGCAGGCATGGAGAGTACAGATGTAGACATGACAGAAAACCTCTTTTTTTTTTTTTTTTTTTTTTAACTGTGTTGATGTAGTGGACTGCTGCTGCTGGTTCGGCGTGATTTTCTGGCGTTTCAAGTTCTTTTTACTATGTCTTTCCCTGTTCAGTTGTGATACTGTGTAATGAGCTTTGTGCGAGAATATGCCAGTTCAGTTTACTAGGAGTACGCCGGTTCTGCGGGAAAATGAAGCTGTTTCACCATCCCAGTGCGCATCCCCGTGATCACAAAACAATAACTCACTTGATTCCTACAACCACAACAAACCAACATGAATAATCACAGTATAGCACTTCCCATTGCATGTGTAAGCAATAGTTATTGTTGGATTATGGCACCGTTTGTCTGCATTCTATGCATTACCCTATGAGGACACCTCGGACTGCATATCATGCTCATATCATGGCAACATGATTAAAAAAAACAGGGAGAGTCAATTAATTTAGGGAGTGATGCGCTCTGAAAAAATACACTTAGTATTTTCATATGGGTCTGACTATTATCTGTAATGGCCTGGCAATAGAGACACTACCAGTTGATTCAGCTAATGTTATTCAACTCCACCTGTCTTTTCAAATAAAATGTGTTTCTCCCCCAAACTGATGTCCTACTGGTTTGCACTTGTGAATGTTCCCTGCACCGTGTGTGGCCCAAACATCCTGTTTCACCAGGAAACCCATAAAATCAAGAAAGTAAGAGTCCATTTCATGAGGTCTTTAACGTTTCACGAATGTTAGGGCAATGCTGAAAGTAAAAGGACAGGAAAAAGTTGGAGGCAAAGGGCTCACACAGGATAACGCAATTAGCTTAACGCAAGACAACCAGTCTAGTGTAGCCATTAGTTTGTTGTTGTGAAGGTGAAAGTATCTAATTTTGGATAATCAAATGCAAAAGCAAACTGACCTCAACACCTCTGCTCTGTGATTGCTTCATACCATGCAGTGACAACATGGTGCACATGAGGTCAAAAAACCTTGTAGCTCTTGCTGCCATGTGGAGCTGCCGGCACGTGAATGTGCTCGGCGCAGCTTTAAACAGAGCTGAGCAGGTATTGCACAAAGACATTCCTTGATTGAAACAACAGAGCTCCGGTAGTTCAGCGAGCATGCCGTAAAATAGGCCTTCCAGTGGGCGACGTCACCCGTAGCTACATCTGTGTGTGCTCTCTCAAACGCAGCAGCCTGCATGTATGTGCTAAACACCGCGGTGGCCTCCAGACTTAACTATGTGTTTAACTTCCTGTGAGTTATAGCGAAGCGAGAGTCGTGGAGAGACATGATATCATGGCTAGTTCACAGTCGCACCAAAACCTATGTTTGGCAGTTGGCGTCATTTGGCTAGTAATCAGTTTTAGGAGTGAAGCAATAAAAAAGAAAAAGGAGAAAAAAACACTATATATTTTAGAGTTAAGGCTATGAGAGAAGGTCTATAAAGTGACCCTGCCCTTGGTAGCTTCAGCTCCACAAATAGATTTACAGGCTTTCATTAAAGCAACTAGTGGTTATGCAGGGCTGAGGCTCCTAGACGGCCAGCTGTGTGTGTGTGTGTGTGTGTGTGTGTGTGTGTGTGTGTGTGTGAGAGAGAGAGAGAGAGAGAGAGCGAGAAAGTCACTGTGTCTCTGCACTTTTTTGTGTATATGTGCATATAATCTGTGTAACTGAGTGTGTGACAATGTCTCTGTGCCTCACGGTGATTTTATATGACTGTGTGTGTGTGTGTGTTTGTGCTGTGGCTAGGTCCTAGATTACTTCCAGAAGTTGAGTTCCACAGCCTGCTGTTTCATTACAGCTACAAAGCGACCGCACGGCTACAGAGAGTGCCGAGTTGCAAAAACTTTTTCTCCTCTCCTCGCTCCGTCCGTCCACCCCTCCTCCTCGCCCCTCTCTTTCATGGTTACAGTTGGAATGGGAATAAACAGCTGTGGAAATGTATTTTTCTCTATTTTTGGGATTCTTGGGAGAAGTCGAAGTGGACTCGTCCAATTTCAAACATCTTTGAATTTGAAACAGTGTTTTGGGAGCTTAAAACAACTTAAAAATGGCAGTTCTAAGATTTCAGCTCTTTTTTTTTTTTCAGGTTCAAACAATTTAACGGCTAAAATTGTTTCGCCAAGTTCAGAGACGTTAAATTCCAGCTGCTTCTCCAACTTTGCACATTCTCATATAGGCGGCCTCTCGCTGTTACCTCCGTGCCACAATCCCGACCAGAGTATTTAACCACAGCGGCTGAGAGGCCACTCAGAGGCCATTAAATCAGATTCAGTGACAAGGACGTGGGATTGGCTCTGATTGGAGCACCTTACGTCTGAATAGAGCAATCACACCTGGAGTTGATGTTGTTCTGCTGTGTCACTCACCTTGACAAGAGTAGACTGACAACCAACTGCACTTTTTTTATTCTCAAAGGTCATCTGTCAATTTTTATGTTTTTATTATTATTATTTTTTTTTTTTTTAAATGTTGAATCCAGGTAAAGGTCATTAATCCTTATTGACTTTCCTTATTATGAAATCTATACCAATCCCAAAGGAGGAGCTGTAGATGAAGAGAAGCAGACAAATGAAAGAAGGATTTTTATGTTCTCAGATAACTGAGATGTGGATTGTGCACCCCCCACATTCGTGTACTATCCTACCGTGGTTTTAATTTTTAAGTCGAGCTGCCACACTATGTGATTGTTGGAATGGGCCCCAACTGCTAGTGTTTATGCCAAATAGCCTCAAGACATGGGGCCAGCCCCACATGCTGTGTTTGATTTCAAATGATTTGCCGACTGATTGGACAAAGTTCAGTTTTTAAGCGGTGTATGACGGGTTGGAAGGACAGATATTATTCTGTCTTGCCGGACAGAGCGAGTCGTGCATGCCAACACATTTGCTGTGATTGGAATTCTATTTTCAGTGAACAGCTGCAAATAATGAACAGTGATGAGGCTGCCTTCTCCCTTCAGACTGAACTATGTCTTAAAAATCACTGTCTTCAGTGTATTTGTCCAGACTGTAGTGGAACCCACTTAATTCTGGATGTTTTTGTTTGTTTGTTTGTTTTTATTCGTCTGATTTCAGGGTTATGACAAGAAATGATGGTCACACTTTATGTGAACTGAGCATCAGTTGATTATCAGCTGACTTTTAACAGTATCAGCTTATTGGTCAGGTGAGTTAAGTCGGCATCAGTGCTTCACTTCTTATCAACCTGTTGAGTGTGAATACTCACCATAGTATCAATGCACTTCCTATCTGCTGATCTCTGGGCCTGTATCAGTCAGGGTTGGGTTGATACTTCGTGGGATATTCACACTGAACAGTCCAAATAAAGTGCACTGAGGTTTATGTAAGTCAATATAAAAATTGTGAAAACCACACCAATACTAGTTTTTTACGACGGCGTACTAGAGTCACAGCAGGGAGAAAAAAAGAATGCCTGCAGCTGTGGGAAAGGGGGTAATATTCCAAGAAAAAAAAAAAAAAAAAACACTCAGTATTTTCAAGATTAAAGTCATAACTTTAAAAGAAAAAACTTGGCTATTCTCTGAGATTAAAGTCATGAATTGTCATGAGTTTATGAGAAAAAAAATACAAATTTATGAGAAAAAAACATGAAAATTCTGAGATCATAAAGTCACAAATCTATGACAAAAAAGGTAGTTTTTCTCCTATTATGTTTTTATTGGTATCAGCTTTTTAGTTTCAGCAACACTGTCATCACTAAGCTGTTGCTCAAAGGTTATGTACTTGAAACACCAAAAGTTGGGACTTCTGGGCATGTCATATATTTCTTCTAATTTGAAAGTCGAAACGCTACTATCAGCTGGTGGCAGGTTAATAGTAAACTTGTGACTCAGTGCTCTTATCCTAATTTCATATATTCCTAATTTCACAAAGTTTTTAAAGTAGTGTGTGCTGAATGGGAATTCAGCTGTGTATTAAATCAGGTATTCATCTATAGAACTAAGAAACTTCAATGGTATCAACTCCCAGAATCCAAGTGCTATGACACTTCTATTAATATGCATAATGCCATGTGGGAAATAAATAAATAAATAAATAAATAAAATAAAATAGATGGATTACCAAGTGGATTCATACACAGAGGCTAAGCACTTTGTCCTCCTTCATTTTCAAGTTCATTAACCAACAGTTTTACAGTGTTTTTCAATTGTTGCTATACGCTCAGCCGAGCCACATTGGTCGGGCTTGATACTGCAGATAAGAGGTAAAGTGCTTTAGCCTTTTAAGCTACTCAGCAACTAAACAGTCTCACAATCCTGTGCGCTTTCCTCTTGGTGGGCCCTGATAACATAAATACCTGTCTAATTTCATTAGGTAGTCCTTGGCGGCACGAAAATGGCACACAGCCATCCGTATTTACCTAGTTACCCCTATTTACGTTTACAAGCAGAAAATAAGCCTGGCATAGTCCATAATAAGAACCCTGCTGAGTGTGAGTGCATGTGCGAGAGACAGTGTGTATGTTTGTGTACGTGTGTGTGTGTGTGTGTGTGTGTGTGTGTGTGTGTGTGTGTGTGAGGCATTCTGAGGCCTGACATTGATTCTCCATGCTTTGGACTTCCAGATGTGGCTGATTCAAACCAGCACCTGCACCTTTTTTTTTTTTTTTTTTTTTTTTTTTAAATAAACACATACAGAGACTGACACTGCCATTGAAATTTATTGTATCCTCCACCTGCACTGTTTATTTGAAACCTTAAGTGTTTGTGTGTGCCCATGGTTGTGAGTGTGTGTGTGTGTGTGTGTGTGTGTGTGTGTGTATGTGTGGATTAATCCACTACTTGACTCCCTTCAGTTGATCCCACTCATGCATCACTAAAAGGGAGCATTAGGCGTTCAGGTAATTTGAATCGCGGATTAGATGAGGAGAAGAGAGGAAAAGAGAGAAACGGACGGAAGGAGGGAAGGGGGAGAGAGGGAAACCTGGAAGTCTCTTGAGAGTTTTTAATGACAGCATGAGGAGAGGGAGTGAGACAGAAGATGCGCAGAGGGATGGAGAAAGAGAGGGGAATCAAAGAAGAGGAATGAGAGAGAAATAGAAACTTCTCATCAACGGGGAAAAATATGCCATTAGGACACATTAGGAATGAGAAGAGACTAGAAAAGATCCTGTCATTTACATCCATGATCAACTACACATCTCACTTTTCCACACGGCATATAGTAAAAACAATATATAGACACAACAAATGAGATAAACAGACATCGAATCCACCCGTTTGTGGTGTGAAGGCCGAAAATAAAGTGTTTGCCCATTTGAGCTGAATCCTTTGGTGCTCCATTACACAACCAAGTGTGAGTTCAGTTGGAATTCACATCTCACGCCAGAGACATAAACATGGCAACTGAAAGCCAACTTGCAACTTACCATGCAAACAAATAGTTAGAGTAAATGAGGTAAATACCATATGCTGCTCTTGCGCATGTGGGAAATGTTCACAACTGTGTGCTCAGATCAGTGTTCATGATTTTTGCACATGGGGAAGGAAACCAAATCTCCAAATTTCAGGATATCTACCCTGAATGTACAAAGTATTTGGCACAATTACACTTTGTGTGATGAGGTGAGTTCAGGTAAAAGCTGTTCTGCTTTATTGATCTCTCTTATTAAATCTACACTGATCATAAAAGACTAGATGGATAAAGAGAGGCAGGGGAAAATGGAAGGATTTTTAAGCTTTGAGACATTTTCAATGTCGCTTATTGTATGCAAAAGGGGCTGCAAAGCAGTCAGCCAGACTGTTGACAGGAACTCATGAAAGCATATTACCCTCATTTTACCTTCACTACCAGTGCAACTTCAGGATTGATTTAAAAAAAAAAAATGTATTGATCTTTTCTAAGGCACATTTTGGAGCAGCGCCTAGCAATATATCTGAACATTTAACCCTCCATGAGCCTAAGAGCTGCCTTGAGATTCCTGGGCTGCATGTCAACATCAGACTAGACAACTCAGTGTATTCCATCATAAGCTTCAAAAATTTGCTTTTTATGTCCACTTTTACATGATCCATGTGTTTGTTTTCCTTGTTTTTTTTTTTTTTTTTTTTTTTTTTTAATAATTTTATGTATTTGTTCTTCAATATTCTTTAGTATTATGTTTGCCTTTGCATTCAATGGTTATATCTTTATTGCTCATGTTTTTATTTGTTTTGTAAAGTTATTTGTTTTGTAAAGGGCTTTTTAGTCCTGTATTGAGCATCACGGTCACTTGACATTTTGACAGGACAGATGGCTGTAGCTGTTGATAGGGTAGAGCCCATGAAACCTGAAAGCTTAATTACGCTACTTTGCTGGCCTGTCACTTACTGCTAAAGACCGTATAGAAACACAAGAAGGCACTAAGGAGGGCGCCAGTGCAGAAGAGAAGTAGAGTGCCAAGGTTGCAGCTGGACTTTAATGGTTTGTGGTAAGTCACGCCACCTTTTGGCAATAATGTTGTCATAGGCCATATGGTTTTGACCAGTCAGCAAATAAAGTTGGTCAGTGCGGCTTTGGTCCATGGCCAGCCTTCCCAGTGACGTCAAAGGCACCCTTTGGAATCAGGACGAGACGAATTGGGCTTCCTTACTTTTATCACGTGTCAGTGCCATGTGGTTAGGTTTAGGCAACAAAACCACTTGGTTAAGGTTAGGAAAAGGTTAGGTGTAGGTAACAGAACAGAAACTGGACATGGTCTGGAACTGAACTCAGATCTCATGTGTGAAGCTCCTGTGGTCCTACATGCCCGTCATCCACCTCAACCATCTCCCTAAGCAAACTTTGTCTCTCTTGATACTACGTTACCATCCCCCGTGTCTCATTCTGACACCAAAGGCACCTTGACTTCTAATGGCTGCCTTTGGCTTCGGTATCAGATGCAGAGAGTATGACTGTGCCGCAGTATTTGATGCCCTGCGAATGAGAATGGGTTGCACATGGATACAACTGGAAACTACAACCCTATTTTTTCATTAAATCTATTGCCAATCTATTGCCCATTGCCATGTCCCTTCGAGGCTGATTGGCCCAAAAAGTTCAATCATTTCTTTGCTGACCCATGACCGACCTTCTCACCAAGTTTGGTGCAAATCTGCTCAGTACTTTTGAGTTATCCTGCTGACAGATGGACAGGGTGATCACATAACCCCCTGCTGCAGGTTTCATCTCCTTGGCGGTGGTTTAAAAAAAAAAACTAATGACCCAGTGCAGCTGGACTTGTACAAGAGGTTAAGTCCTAAGACCTCTGCCGCACTTTATGTCTGTTTAGTTTTGGTGGCAATATCTCCCGGCCTCTTACCTGATTTCCATAGTGCAGACGAAAATGAGATCCATCTCACTGCAGACAGGGGCAACTGGAACGTATATACAATATTGGCAGGAGTTCATTAATCAGTGCATCCAGATGTGATTTTAATATCAAGTGCAGATGAGCTCTGAGTGTCACTCACTGGTCTGATCAACATTCTCACACGGTCAGTAGGTTAAGTTAGGTCACTACTACAGGCAGCTGTGGTCAAACTCAACATATATATCATTCTTTAACATACACACATGCCCAACGGCACGCATGCACCCTCTCTCACACACACACACACACACACACACACACACACACACACACACACACACACACGCACACAGATTCAGAGCAACAATCCATCAACATGATCAAGCAGGAAGTGCATGCCAGGTGACTGGTCGTACATCAACCTCTCTGAGCTTGTTAAAAACACAGAAACACACACACACACACACACACACACACACACACATGCACATACACACACACAAAGTCTTGGATATGGTGTGATATGAGCACTTCCCTTTCAAATGATGAGTACAAACAGCAAGATGCTACTGATTTACATATTCAGTCACATCAACAGGCAGATGAATGGATGAATGAACATGCAGGAATGTAACCACCGCAGAAGTCACATTTCTCACTGCAGTTCTTTCACTTTAGGGTTCCATCCCTCCATTTTTACTTTCTTTTCTTCTATCAGAAGCTACAAGGAATGGTAAGTAGTAAGTTGTGACACTGAAGAGCTTTGTTTTACTCATCTGGTTTATCGAACAGTCAGGAAAGATTTTATTTTAACACAAATGCAAGGTATAAGTGTGGGATAAATACATGAAAGGAACTTTGGCCTTGTTGGTAGAGTTATAAAAAAAATAAATAAATAAATAAATGTTTGTAACCTCTAGGCCAAAAGGTTGGCCTAGGGGTCAGAGAGTCTGTCCTGTAATGGGAGGATTAAGGGTTTGATCCCTGCGACAGCCAGTGTGTGTATCCATCAACAGTCACATGTCCTGTCAAAGTGTCCTTGAGCAAGAAACCTAACTTCTCTGCATTCACTGGGCTGGGACACACTGGAAGACTTTTAAAATCCTGACCAATTTTGAAATATAATGCATGACACACATAATGACAAATGGATTTTTCACAGGTTTTTTAGTCATCAGTATGCTCACACCAGAGGATTATGCAAGCATGGGGGTATGGCACACTTAACAATACAACTGAGATTATCCTGGTGACTGCTGACACATCACTGAAGTCCCAACCTCTAATCCAGCAGGAACTCAAGCGATCCAATGTGGATCAAATTACTACAACAACTTAGGCGGACAGGCAGACTCAGCTCACCTCAACTCACCTCTATGTAAATTTATTCTGCCTGTGAGAATGTTTTAAATATCAACCATGTTTGATATTATCAGGGTGGCTCAGATCTGTCTGCGAGTCGCTGCTGATGTTAAGATTGAATCTGCAAACTCTCACACTACCAGATAATCTTTTGCTGACCAATGGTCCAGACCAAGCATCCGATCAGGATTTCCTTTCCAATTATCTGGACGGGCAAATCTGGTGTAAATCAGCCTGATAATCCTCAAGTGAGCCCACGGCTTTAGTCATCATCTAAATGCCTAAATGTGAAATGTAAACCTCTTCAATGGCTTCCACTCTGTGCACAAAGACAGGCTTGAGGAAGCCTTAAAAACCCCCCAAAACACTGGCAAACTGCATTTGGAGATGTTAGAGTGTAGGGACCTTTAATCACTTTCCACATCCGTAATAAGAATTCACTCATGCAGTAAGGTGGAAAACATTGCTCTGAAGTTTTGCAGGCATGGTGTCAATTCATAATTTGGACTAAATAAGTTATTGATTCACACTTGGATTAAACGCTACAAAGCTGGCGATGAAACAAAGCGCTGCATTCCAGAAAATTCCCTGAGATCAGAAAAAAAAAAGGAGCAGCAACAAAACCCATCAATGACACTACAAGCCAAATCATTCAGCTCCATAATTACAACTGAGCCGCAACTGGTCCACTGTGGCTGAGGAGAGGAGAGGAGGAAAGAGGAGAAGGGAGGAAAAAAGAGGAGAGAAGGTGAGATGAGAAGGAGAGGAATAGAGAGGAGAGGAGGAGAGGGACGGAAAAAAGAAGTGAGGAGAAGAGGAGTGAAGAGGAGAGGAGGGGTGAGGAGAGGAGAGGAAAAAAGAGGAGAGCGGAGAGGAGATAGACTTCATGAGTGAGAGGCTCCCAAAGCGCCCTGGGGGATTGTGGTTACAATGTTGTACTCTACATCTGTTTACATCGCAGAGGAAGACAGACAGAGGAGGCAGGAGACGGAGAGAGAAAAGGGGAGATAGAGGGAGAGATGTTGCCTGCCGCATGCTGTCATCTTAGCAGTGTAGTAACTGTACCTCATTATGTTCTATTCTTGTCATCAGCTCTTTCTCTCTCTCTCTCTCTCTCTCTCTCTCTCTCTCTCACACACACACACACATGCAAAGACACACGGCCTCCTCTCTCATCCTATTGTCTCGCTCATGTGCTGTGAAAGCATCACATCAACAGGAGAGAGACGGAGCGGGGGGAGAAAAACAAATAATGGAAGATGCAGAGAGAGAGAGAGAGGGGAAGTCAAAGAGAAAGTGAGAGGAAGAGAGCGCGAGGAGGGTAGAGAAAGAGTGAGTGAGAGTCACAGAGAGAGAGCGAGAGAGCTGAGTTGCGTTTGGGGTGCTGAATGTTAATCAGTTGCTCATTGTTTGTAGCCCATGGCAAAGATTTCCACTTGACTCCTCTCTGTCACGAGTTGGGGTGTGTGTTTGTGTGTGTGTTTGTGTGTTTAATACTGAATGCTAGTAAGCTAAGTTTTGTAACTTCTTTTCAACAGTTTGGGAGGCAAACAGAATTCACCGGAACACTAAAATGGGTCATTAAAATATTCTTGCATCAAGACGCTGGTAAACAAGAGGAAACACATATTGCACCTGTACCACTGCAAGCACTCATTAAGCTTCCCAACCCTGCTGGTCCCGTCATTGATTTATTACAAATGCACGCTGTGTGGCCAAGCTTTAATTGTTCAAACCCACAGATATGTTCTGCTGAGTTCCCGGGGAAATGCGTACAAACTGTCGCACAAGACAGCTAGACATTTTCTATTTGATGTCATGCCGCAGCCGTAAAAAATGGTGTATATTGGGTTTTGAATATTTCACTCAGTATAAGTGTGATGTAGCTTTGCCTGCAACCAGCAAATACAGAATATGTATCTAACATAGTTGAACAAAATGAAAAAAAAAAAAAAAAAAATCAGAGTTTAAGAGGAATCAAAAGTATATTGTGTATTGGACTAGTTTGTTTCAAGTAGTGATTGATTCATAGTTGTCATTCACAACATGATAGAGACAACATCTACCTGCCCAGTCATTTGCTTGCTCCTGTTTCTCTCTCAGGTTCTCAGTTTTTGTTTATTTTTGTGTCTTCATCGCTCCTTGCCTCTGTAACCCACCTGTATCTTTTCTACCCTCTGTCTTTGTTGCTGCAGTCTGTTTAGTTGCCAGTCTGTAATTAGCAGGTTCAGGTTAACTCCCAGATACAGCTCCAAATCCACCTCTCCTCATTCCAGCCCCCTTCCTCTATGTCTCTCTTCCCACCTCTTCTCTATTATTAACCTACCATGTTTTCCCCTCTAGAAATGAATCTTGTTATCATGCAAACCCGTAGACTCATCAGATATCTGTCTCTGTGGTAAACTAACCCGTGTATCTAAAGCTGCGCATGTGTGAGAGAGAAGAAAAGGCAACAAGGACAGATGATGCGGTCTCCCTCTGGACCAACAAGTGAAAAACATGTCACTTTGGTTTGACCTGTAGCCTAATTTTACCACCACCCCTGAGCCAATGGATGAAATTTCAAAAGCAAAAAAAAAAAAAAAAAAAAAAAAATGCCAGATGCAGTGGTGAGGTGCACAACAACCTCTGCCAATGGACTTGGAGAAGCATTTTGTTTTTGCACCGCTCCATCTGTTTGTCAGCAGCATAGCTCGAAAGCTCATGCAGGCATTTGCCTGAAACTTTGTGGAAAGTTTTGATTACCATAAAGAACTGATGAACGTTTTCAGCCAGTGGTCCAAAGAGGGGGGTTGTGGTGGCATGGCTTTTAACAAGAAGGCTTCAAACTTATACAAATGGATTCACATGGGCCAGTCAAACAATGTGTGTTGATATCAGCAGACATCAAAAAGCGGCCTGGTCACTGGAGAGCTCATTCCTGGATTAGAACTAACTGCCATGCCTTTTTTTCCCCCAGAACTCAGTTCAGTGTTAGAAAGGCTTCGCTAATGGCCACAGAAATAATACAGTGCTGACTGGCTAATTAGTTTTGTGGTGATGCTAAAATGCTTTAAATGCTTTACAATGGCTGATATTTGAACATGCATGTTTTATGTCCCATTTCAACAACAGTCCTGACAACATGTGTGTCTCCGGATGTGAAACAAGTCGGTAATGGGGCATGGAAGAAATTATTAACTTTTGACAGAAATCCAACATGTGCAATTGGCAACTGCTTAGTGTTGGCAGAAGTATAAGGACTGCGCTAAGTGCCATGGAGTTTCCCCAGCTCTTGCCAACATCTGATCTGATCAGTGATATCTGACATATTTCTTGTGACAGCCAGACAAACATGTTCCCGATTTTGATCTCAAAGAGCAAGTGAACAACACTGAGAGAAAGACGGACATGGTTCTTAGAAGTGGTTTAATCTGCAGACTTTTCTGCTTTTTATAAATGTGGCCGTGTGAAATGAAATAAACGATAGTTTAGACTGACCTCAGATAAACTTAAGCCTTGTTTTAGCACCCATGCAGCACCTGTCACAGTCTGTGAGTGAGTGTCGGGACTTAGCATTTAGACTAGCTCTCTAAATCATCGTCTGCTACACATGCCCTGACTTATAGCACTATAGGTGACGTACTGCCATGATCTGTGAGTGCCTGTGTGTGTGTTGTGTGAGTGGCTTACAGCATCTAGCCTAGTGAATAATGGTGATATATGGTCTAGCCAGGCGTGCATCGTTCACGCAGAAAGACGTGACAAGGTCAAATCTATGGACTACAGTTATATTTATAGATAGACAGATTTACATAGAAAGAGAGTCATACTGCACAGGGAGGGGGAATGTCCCGGGACAGCAAGCTGAAGTTGGTCTCAAAAAGTATTAGATACATGCATGCATACTTAGAAAGAAAGAAAGAAAGAAAGAAAGAAAGAAAGAAAGAAAGAAAGAATATTAACAATTTGATGGCCTTTGAGGGAAGCATTATCTGTTAATTGAGATGGAACTGCCATGAAAAGAGAGCTAATTGTGACAGATAAACATGTGGACAGAACAGGAGAAGAGAGAGAAGGCATGGTTTGAACTTGTGTGTGGTGGATCAGTGATATTTGATAATTAGACAGCATCACCATGGCGAAAGGACTAATTGTTATCATCAGATTAAGAGAATAACGGCGTGTGGATACATCATCAGAAACACGGCGGAGGCAAATTTGATCAGAGCAGATGTTGAATTAATTGGTTTGCTGATTGCATTAATGCACTGAGTCTATTAGTGCGACGGACTAGTAATTAACACCCTGCTTCTGCCGCGCACGCTGGTGATGCTCTAGCACGCGCACTCACACGCCCACACACACACACCCACACACACACACACGCAAGGATGTAGCAGCCACTAATGTAATAATTGCCAATGACATTGCTCAGCGCTGATTGAGTTGACTCTCGCTGAGATATATTGGTATATTAAAGGTTACACCAACACAATATAGCGTATTTGCGGGGCAAAGGGGAGAGAGCGACACATCTACGTCGCCATCATGTCCAGCTGGTGGTTAGACTTATCTCCGGCCCTGTCTTTTCCGCCGTAGCACATGTAATTTCCTGGCCTTTCTCACCGAGGGTGTAAAGTTGCCTGTTCCACCACAGTCAAACAAGAGCAGCACGCTGGGTCCTTGATCTCTCTGCTACAGGGACATTAAATTCCCTTTGAGTGCCTTGAGTATCACATCATGGGTCCCGTCTCCCTGTTCATGTCCCAAATGAGACAGGACAGGGTCTACATCTGTAAAAGACATGAAATAGGGTTAGATAGTAAGCTTAATCTTTCTTATCATGACTGTGGTGCTCTAGTGTTAAACTCTGATCCTGAAGCACTACAGAAGGCCCAGGCCTTTAGTCTAATCAGATGTGAGTACTGTAGGTTTTAAGAGACGTTCGAGTTTGTATGGAATTGATGGTAAGAATTGCTACAAAAGATGTACATGTTCTGCCTGAACACAATGCGGGCTACGCTTGTACTATGGCACTAGGAATGTTCTGTTATTTACTGGGAATTTGTTTCTGTTCTTCCTTGTTTCAGTCTGACGAGCAGCAGCTCTTAAAAAATGTAAAAAAAAAACAAGCATGGAGGTGAGGGAACACATGTACAATCATACGCTCTCAGTTATATTGCTACAAAGAAAAAAAATTTAATTGTTTGCTATGTTGCTACTTCAATGCGCATTTGGCTCCTTTGTTGTACAAGCGAATGCCTTCTAGACATTTTTCCTTGATGGGTTTTTTTTATGTTTGTTTGTTTTTGATGGTTAGTTTCTTTCCGGACCCATCCGTCTTAGCCAAGGTTTCTTTTTTTTTTTTTCGGATCTTCCAGTTTCTGGAGCTGAAAAATAATGGTGCTTAATTGTTAGATTTGATTAACAGAAGACTTATTCAAGCTCAAGAAGCACATTTCTGCTTCTTCTTGTTTACTGTTAGTAAGTTATAGGGAGTGTTTGCAATAGTTTTGTGGGTCTTAAAGGAATACTCCAAGGTTTGGGGAAAAAATACCCTATTTCTGACTTACCTAGACTGAGACAAGGTGTTGGATACCATTTTCACCTCTGTACGTCCAGTGGTTCAGTTTCTGTGTTAGCTTAGCACAAAGACTTAAAGTCTATAGGAGTCATTAGCCTAGCTCTGTCAAAGTGAAAAAAAAAATAGACCTTCCAGCAACTCCAAAGCTGTGTGATTTAACCTTCCGTCAATCACAGTGATCTGTGAACCGCTGAAGGTATAGGAAGATCCAGTCCAAATTAACGTCTCCAACGGCTCTCATTTTTTTCTTTGTTTATTTTTTTTCCTTAATCAAATTCCCAGATGTGTATTTCAAATACACATGACGCACTACATGCTGCAAATAAAACAGCTTTAGAGTATGTAACTGCTATGTCCTTTGAAAGTCTCTCAAAACCATTTTGCGCAGGAACTGGGTCTAAGAAAACCCATGGAGTGACATTTTGAATGCTAAGATATTGCATTTCTAACATTCAAAACAGCAGTCAGCTGATGGTGTCTCTGCCTTTCTAATGTTAATGTCGTCATCCGCTGTGCCCGCTGTGCGAAGCCTCAAAGCACCGACATCTGCTGCTCGCAACACTTCCCCTCAAGCACCGAGGAAGTGAGGCGTCACTCTGCCCCTGTGATCCCAAGAGGTATTTCTGATGCCCTGCTTCTTTACATTGCACTGGAACTGCATGCTGTGGCTTTTAAGCCTTATTTTACAAGATAAGGCATTAATCATAATACCAGCTAAAGAGTGGGAGCAATACACACACACACACACACACACACACACGCACACACACACACACACACACACACACACACACACACACACACACACACACACACACAAATTTTGACATCTTGTCCCATTGGCCAGTGAGCAGCACCAAGGGAGCAAGTGTTTTTGCTCAAGGAGATTTCTCTAATTTCTGTTCAGAGGATGGAATATTTTGTTGCTGTTGTCGCTGTTGTTGTTGTTGTTGTTGTTGTTGTTGTTGTTGTTGTCATTGTTGCTGTTGCTGTTTTACTTTACACCAACAATCCAGATTTTTCATGTTGAGTCCAAAGATACAAACCAGCAGCCACAAGCATTAATTCAAAGTTTGCTGCTCATGCACAAACATATGGCGTGATGTCACTCCATTAAACACCAGCAAAATGAACAAATGCAGTAGACATATCACTCAGGCAGTTTGTGAGGGAGTCTGTGGGAGGGATTTTAAAAGATCACATTTCACCCTCTTCACAAGAAGTTGCTTTCTTTACTTTAATTTATATTTTTGGGGAGGAATTTTATTTTATCTTATTTTATTTTTGGTTAGGATTTTCTTGTATTATTTTGCAAATGATTCTGATTATTGGTATGGTATTTATTATTTTTATTTTTTTATTTTTTGGGCTTTTCTGTTTTTTTTTTTTTTAAATGCAGCTGGGTTTAACAAATGTTATGATCTTTTTTCTGTAATTTTTGGTAGTTTCTTGTCACTATATATTTTTTTTTTTTTTTCTTTTTTTTTCTTTCTAATTTTCATGTTAAAGGGTTAAATGCTTGGAAAGGCATCGGAACTACAAGCATTAAACACAAAAAATCTGCCATCAATCCAGCATCACTGATCTGATGTTTAATTATATGATTCTAATAATTATACACCTTTCGTGTCATTTTATTTGTCATTTCATTTGACTTATCCAGTCTTTTTTCTGATTTGCTAGTTGCCTTTCCCCATGTTTTTGAAACAAATCAAGTAAATTTCAAAGGTTAAGCTATATTCCTAGGGATCAAAATACCTTGATAGCATCAAATACTTGATATATTATTCCTTAAAAACAAAGTTACATGGAGGAGGGCCACTAAGGAGAATCTAGGTTGAATTGTGATATACTGTATATTATAAATCTCAGCTCACAATATTGAAAAAATGTTGTAAACCTCTTAAAACCCACAGTACAAACATGCAGGCTCCAAAATAGTAATTAAAATAGGAGTTTACATCTAAGAACCCCTTGAGTACAGTGCCTAATTAGCACATAAAGAACAACTGAGAAAAAAGATCTACACTCAATAGATGGTTACATAGGAAGAAGAAACAAATAGAAAACTGGTCAAATTAATTACTGCTCCCTGTCTCCTGAGGTTCATGTTGTTCCTCTGGCCAGGGAACTGGGAAGCGACTGTAAGTTTATAGACCTGGTGGTATTGATGGGAGCTCCCAAGTGTCTTGTTGAGTCCTCTTGCCGGGGCCGCAGAAAAGCAGACCCACAGGAAAAATAACAGATTCTCTTTGATTTTGTCTAAATGGGAGCTCCTACATGCCTTGATGAAAATGGATTAACATCCCTCTCAGGCAGTGGCTAGAATGGGAAAACCCAACAGGTCGGCAGCAAATGGCGTTCTAGTTGAGTTACGTCGGGTCTTCTGCTGTTCAGGAAAAATGCAGCACGTCCACAGTAGCAGCAGTGGCTGGAGTAAAGAGAGCTGCAGAGCACAGGCCAGGGTCAGACAACGGATACAGGTATACCTACACATACATACACGACAATAAAGTTTACAGAAAATGACTGACCCTGTTACAGCTAATAGTGAGTTTTGCATGTATGTGTGTTCCCACATCTTGCAGCTGTCTGGTTATTGCCTGATTGTCCAGGGCTCTAACCAGATGTCTCCTTCTATCACCTGTCGCAACATCTGTTACAGGTCAGGGCAAGGGCCACCCGAGGGCGCAGGCTGGAAAGACACAAACACAAAAGTGCCAGAAATCCAAACACTACTAGATTACATAGACCAGTCAGAAAGAGTCACTGGTTCGTCTTTGGACATTAACGATTCCAAGTCATCCTTGAGTCATCTTTGTACACATGTGTAGTATAAATACTTGAGCATATGCTATTAATTAAAAAAGGAATTTAAATTTTAAACCAGATCACAATTACAAAGCCAGCTATACAAGCTGGATACCACTTAGAAGTATGAGCCAGTTTTAAAAGTGGTCGCACAATTGCTATATTTTTTTGTGATTTTTCAAAGCAACGCGGGGCAATTAACAGAGTTCCAAGGACGGCAAATAATTGGTGCCTAAACTGCAAGAGCATGGTTGTAAAAACTGCAAAATGATTTAATGAGGCATGGGGAAAAAATCATGACAGCATGTGCCAGACACAGGCAAACTGCATGTGCATAAAGGAAGGGAGGTTGTGAGTCATCAGAGATCACTGACAGGGCAAAGACAGACAATGAACAGGATAGACATGGCACGGAAATGAATCAATAGCTCTGATACAATCTCAACAAAACATTCATTTGCAAGCTTCACCAAAGCCGGTGCTTGTGGCAGGGCTGCCATTTGGAAACCACTTCCTTCAAGCCGCAATGTCTACTAAACATGGCGGCGGATGTGTAATGGTGTGGCCTGTCATCTCATGGGCGTCAGAGGATCCAATGATTGCTCGGCATGGTTGTAAAATACCTAAGGAATATAGGGCTGTGATGGCCCTATATTCCACAATGATAATGCTCTCATTCACGCTGCTAAAAAAAAAAAATCACGAGCGGTTTTATGAACACCAGGATGACTTCAGATGCCTTCCATGGCCTCCACAATCACCAGATCTAAACATCATTAAACCTTTATGGGAAGCTGTGGAGTGCAAAAAGTGCAAATTAGATTTCCACTTCCTACATCCTTCAAAGAACTGGAGGCTTTGCTTGAAGAATCGTCCTGTATCCCACCAATCAAAGACGGACTGGAGTTCTCCTGCCCTGTTCTGTCCTTAGGTACGTGACATTCATATTTGATTTGGCTTTTCCATTGTTATTGCTACATCCTGTATATGTGGGTGGCATTAATGCAGCGCAATAAAATAGCCCCCTTCATTCCTGGATAGGAGACCTACATGTCAGTGGGAGGGTTACAGAGAAATGTTCATTCCAGGTTTCCCACAGTGCCTGGGGATCCCTTGAAAAATCAGGCAAGTAACAGCAAGAAGGAATAACCTTTTTTTTTTTTTTTTAATTCTAGTGCAATTTATAACTGGATGAGGTACAGTAAGTGCTGTGAATTAGAAAGTAGAAGCAGTCATCTTTAGTTGACATAGTCATGGTATAGATTAATTACAGTGGCAGTAATGAAGGCAAAAATGTCTCAGACTTGCTTTCCAAATGTGATGACATGGCACACTTGTCCCCCGGAGAGACTCAGTTGTGTGCTTACTCCTTCGTCAGTGAGGAAAAGACAGCTGCACATGAGCATTTTCGATGATGCGACCTGTCAGCAGCCAATCATAAACAAATTTCGTTATAAATCCTGCCTATACATCCCTGGGACACCACTGGCTCTACAGCTGGCAGTTACAGATTGAGCCAGTCCCCTGAGAGAGGCAGTTGTGCTGCTAAAGGAGAAACCGGCTCAGGTGTCTCCTGAGCAGGTGAGTGGAGATTCAGCGAGGCACAGCACATCCATTCCGTTATGCTCACATGAAAACATAACTCCCATTTTGGCATTTTTAAGTCTTTAATTTTTTGCTTCCATGGAAAGTTGTAAGGGTCTTTTAATGTGTGTGAGTGAGTTTCAGGGCCGCAGTCCCCATGAAACGCAAACAAAGCCATTGTGTAATTTGATCGATAACTTAAAAACAGGCGTTTTTCTAAGCTTGTGAAACGTTGACTGTTGAGGTTAATTTGTTATTATGTGAAAGCTCCCTTTGTGCCCGGCCTGCCCAGCGTGGAGAAAATATAGATGTAGTCCTCTTTTTTTTTTCACTCAATGCCGCACTGCTGCAACACAGACACATAAATAATCAGTGTAGATTACCCACACAGCATGTGGAGAATAAATGAAAAAAACATGTCATCAGAAAGCCATGCAAAACCATGGAAATCGCCTAAACCAGCTTCTCTCCATTTAGGGCCTTTCTTTTTGCATTTTCCTGGATATCATTAGCAGTGGTTTGGTTTTAACCATCCACACAGAATAAACCTCCAGAGCAGTGAGCAGGATAGCAACTTCACCGTAAAGAGCTTGGAACGAAGTGACCTTTGATGTCCTGAGGAGGTGCATTTTACAGTGGAACATAAAGTAAACATAAAGTTAGAATGTAAAAAAATGCTTTAATTCTTACAATGAAGCTTTTATGCCTCTGTGTTGATGTGTGTACCAGGGAATTCCAGTACACAGGCTGGCAGTCTGGAGGGAAACAGATGGATCTTCAACAGCGTAAGTCACAGATATCCCCTCATGATGAACCAATCAGTGCGCAATTGGTCGCTTATACTTGGTCGCTTACACATGAAGTTGAGATTCTGTAACACCTACACAGAAACCATTTTCAACCCCAAATTTCCATCAAATAGCATCACTTTACATGCAAAGATGCAATTTTCATTGAAGTAATGCACTTAAGGGGCATCATAAACTGTTTTTCTCAAAGGACCTTACCAGCATTTTTGCATGTTTGAGTCCGTCTGCTACACTGCATTTTCCATTTTCCAAGCATACAATGAAGCCATGACGAATGGAGTTGAAACGAATCGTAGGGATGTCAATTCAGATGTAATTTTAGCCAAAGGCACTTTTACTTCGGAATTTGCACGAGGTAAAAGAGACCAGGACTTTAACCAAGACCTGGTTTTTAAAAATTACATTCTCGTACAACTAAACTGCATTCTTAATTAAGTTTTGAGTAGAGAGTATTTTTGTCTTGGATTGGTCACAAGAACGTTTGCAATCCCTTAGTTTCAAGGAAGCGCTAGGAGGCAGGAGTGGATGGGTCACATGACTGACTTTTCACCCAAGTGACCGAGTTTGGGTCCAGTGCAAAGCGATAGTGGTGTGTGCTTTTTGCAAGCATTATGTTATGTTCTTGTATCCTGGAGATTTTTATGCCTAACTTTAACTAAGCACATTTGGTGGCTAATGTAAAGAAAATGACTAAAATGCTGCCCCACATGATATACAAGATATGTTGATCAGAAAAATATTTGTGATACATCAGAAACAAACTGTGACAACATATGTTACCCCCTAAACATAATGAAGAATGCAGGTAAGCTGTATAGGAACGTAATTTATAGGAGATTCAGACAGTACTCAAAAAGCAGAGTTCTACACACAGATTACAATGTCAGTTCAGGTTCAAGGTAGATAATAATGACAGTTAAAACTTTCACAAAAAAATTTGCTTTTTGTCAGGTGAGTCTAATGGTTCTGATGTCTGTGATTTCAGTTAATGTAGCTTTAGTTGCTTTGCACTGGGAGAAAAAAATACACAGTGAGGTCAGAGTGCAGGCTTAGCAATAGAATGGCATCAGGATCTAGAGTTTGCACAAGGGTTACAAGAGTTTGACCTCTGGTTTAAGACGGACAGATCCGTAGATCCATCTGTCTTCATATCGTTAAGTAAAAAAAGCAGTGGTACTTGAAACAAGACCTGTTCCATCACTGAGTGGTCCTGTAACTGAACCAGAATGTCCTCCTATTTCCATTTAAAAAAGTAAAGTCTATTTGAGGACATTTCCTTGTAAAGAACAGAAGATAAAAGGCAGATTTCCGAAAAGCTCTTCAAAACCACTGTACCATCACCAAGAACCGGTGAGAGAGAGAGAGAGAGAGAGAGAGAGAGAGGAACAGGAGAGAAAAAGAGGAAAGGAGCAGGATGGTTAAAGCAAAGGACATCGGTAAAGAATAAATAGGAGAGACAGAAAGGGATAAGGGATAGAGAGGGAAAGAGAGCCCGACAGAGAGAGAGTGCGGTGGGGAAAATGGCAGGAGGTAAAGTAAACAGACGGTGGGGAAACAGATGAGGAGAGATGAAATAGAGACGAAGGATTGCATTAGGGAATTATGAGATGAGGGAAGATCGTGGGCCATGGAGAGACGAGAGAAGAAGAGATCAGAAGAGGGCGAATGAAAGGAAAAAAGAAAGGAGGGAGTATAAAGATAATCAGAATGAGGAAAGGGCATCTTAGACACAGCATCATCTAGGACACTTAGTTGAGTGGATTGCTTGTTTCTTGGCATGACTGATTGGTTGTCTTTCCCCATAACTGGACAGCTGTCTGGCTGGACGCCAAAGTGAAGCTCTGTTGATTAAAAATCCCCACAACAGCATACATCAGTCAGCAGGACGAAAGGCCAACGGTACCCTCACTCTTCCAATACTTCAACTCCAAAACCTCAACCTAAACTCACCCAACACATAAGCTTTTTAAAAGACAGTCTTCGGCCGTCTGTTTCTCTACTTACGTTTTGAAAAAAGACCATCTTAAGCTCGCTGTCACAATACTTAGCCACCGAAATGAGCGCATTTTGCTCACTGTCACAATTCGAGGGCTTTAAAATCTCCAACCTCAAGTCAGAGTCACAATAGTTACACTTTAACAAGACCAACTTGGGCTCTCTGTCAGGATAGTTATGCTTTAACAAGTTTAAGTTCACTGTTGAAACAGTTATGCTTTCTAAAGCTCAATGTTTGCGTGCTGCACCAGCTCTTTAAAAAGACCGGCTTTCATTTGTGCTCACAAGGTCTTATGTGCTCACAGACTTTTTTTATTATTATTCCAAATCCATTTCCTGTCATTTTACAGCATTTTTCAACTTCAAATGAGGACTCTGTGTGCAACTGTCAGGACAACTATAATTATCTTAATCATAATACAAGATTGGAGGCTGCCATACTAAAGAGGAATATCTTGGAATGGAGGTGATCGGGTCAAAACTGTTGAACAAAAGAACTGTTACAATATGTACCACATTCAAACCGTTTAATTTGGATTAAGAACTCTTCGCACTAATGACTTAATTTAATTCAGCAGGAGTAACATGCACAACAGCATAATAAAAAACTGAATGAGCTCTCCACATTGGTGTGTGGATGGCATGGAAAGCAGCCCCAAGTAGTGTGTAGTGTTACCGACTGATGTAAATCATCATCAACAGGCTTTGTGTTTAACACCAATCCACACACTGCGAGATTAAAATTCTCATCACCCTCACCCTCGACTGTTAATTAATTCTGGTCGGACCTCGAAATTATTGAGTGTGACAGAAATGCTGTTTTTACACTTGGAAGTCTGTGCCCTGTTATAAGATTTGCGCTTTAAAAATGCAACTTTTCTCTTCATTAGCACTACTCCGCCTTTCATGCCCTGTGTCAGCAATTTGGTTTTAGCTGCAAGATGATTATTTAAGTGCATAATTCACCTTTCCACATTCCACCATGACAATAGACACAGTAGATTTTGTGCAAAGTATTGGTATGAACCTAAAAACAGACTCAGCCATAAGACATTGGATGTACAGTATATCTTGGTGTAATACCTGAGATCAGGGGTGTCAAACTGTGGTCTTTCTTTTAATCAAAATATGTCATTTGCAAAAATAATGACTCACACACAAACATGAACTTTGTATGAAACATTCCTCCAAAATGTTTTTCTATAAAACAAAACAAGAATATGTAAACCAAAGTGATTGGAAATATACTGAAAATTATATCTGCAAGACCCAGCATCCTTTAAAATGACAAAGTTTCATCACATGAAATTAAAAACAACCAGGTAACTGATATTTTGCTGAAGAGAAATCTACAGACATACATGCTTTTACTCATACATGCACTTCACTGGCACACAAATTCATTGAGAAATAAAACTAATATTTCCATGTTAAACCAGCAATTTGGTTAGTATTACAAACATCAAATGTTGAGCAAATGCAAAAACAAAACCAGAAAATAAATAAATCCAATAAATCAAGCACAAACCTAACAATAACCATCTCATCATGTCTCTAACAGTTATATTCTTTTATTACGGCCACATCAGCTCCACACATGAAACAGACAGGTCTTGTATGTCTCGATGGAAGCGATCTAGGCTGCTGATGAGCTGGTGAGGACGAGGAGGAGGAGGAGAAGGAGGAGGAGGAGGAGGGGGCGGGGTTGCGTAGGAGGACATTGCAGTACATGTTGGGGTTTGTTGTATCCGCATTGTGGACAATACAGAACAGGGCCACTATTAATAGAAAATCACAATTCATCTCGTGGGCCGGACATAACTGTGCCACAGGCCTGATCTGGTCCGCGGGCCTTGAGTTTAACAAATGTGCCTTAGAACAACGTACATATCGGAAGCCATGAGGGAGCCGTCTGAATTCCAGTCACTTGTCTCACTGATTTGCCACATTCAACAGGTCACTGAGATCAATGCATTTATATCAGTGTTGCGTCTATTAAGTTACTCAGTGAAATGACTCCAGCCACATTTAATCCTAATAGCCCTGCCCCCAGTCCCCCCCCCCCCAGAGAGTGTGAGCAGAGCGGAGTGTGAAGTGGAGCTATGCTAATTTAATGTTGAGCGAGGAATGTACGGGAGCACGGACCACAGCTCACCGTCTCTAATAACAGCTTCCAAGTGACAGGTGCATTTTTCACGGCGACCTTCAAAAATCCATGAAAAACACAGGAGGAGCAGCACACCAAAGAGGATTTAAAAGAGAAAAACTTAACTTCAGTTATGCTATGATGGCTACATTTTGCGGCCTATGTGTGTCATCATGTACATGAAATCTGGCCAGATTTTTGTAGGTCTTTTAAATATGTAAAGTTTGCTTAGATTAAGTCCTAGACCAGCATGTAAGCCTCCATCCCCCCTGTGTAGAGCATTCAGATAATGTAACAGTTTAAAGATGCTAATTTCCATCCATAATCCATGCATGGACACCCTAAAAAGGCCCAAAACATAATTATGGGTCAGAAAAGAACACACATTGTTACTTGTTACACTTCAATTACTCCTTTTTCTCCTATATAACTGAGAAAGGAAAATTCTTGAATCATTGGCCAGGCCTGTAATTTAATTGCAGTCACGCCCAATTGGTGAATGCTTCTCTGTTTACTTTATCTAATTAAAATCATTGTAGAATTATTAAAATTATTAGTGGACAGTGCTGAACAAATATTCTTCACTAATAGGCTGCATGTTTGTAGATGGAAAAAAAAGGAGAGGAGAGCAACAGCGTGTAATGTATAGGCTTGGAAAATAAAATTTCACTGCTTACATGCTCTGCTACACACACACACACACACACACACACACACACATTTTTTCAAGCTTTGGAGGTTTTTGCTGATCTCTTCGTCAGTACCACCCTTATACACAATCATGCCTGGGAGCAGTCCAATACAATACAGTACAATAATTCAAAAAATTTGCAATTAACAGCATTTTTCATAACAGAGATACAAAGTGCTATGCAGATGACATAATGCTGATGCATAAAAGCCAGTTATGCAAAGAAACATATGCACAATAGGAGGACACAAGTGTATAATGAGCATGAAACACGTCTTTCACAGAATGTATAAGATGCGCTGGCTGTTTCTCTCTAAGGGAAAATGCATGTAAGGCAGTTGAATGAAAACTACTAATCTGAACTTAACATGGAAATTGTGTTAATCATAATGTGAAGACAGCACAAGCAAGACAGATCACAAATCACAGCACTGGAAAAAAAACCAAATTATTTAATCAATCAATCAATCAATCAATCAATCAATCAATCAATCAAAGGCCACTTCTTTACTCATAAAGATAAGCTAAAACATCATCCACTAATAACCGCATGTCATTACAGTATAGTACATGACATTGGTGATATATATTTTTTGCCATAGGACACATTGCTGAGCCACAGTTAAACTGATTGAGACCCAACCAGGGACCACCATCCTGACTAATAGGCAACCTTGGGACTGTTGTTGTTGTCACCCATTAATAGCTCACCTTTACAATGACACTGACAATATGTGAAAACAGACATTGTTTTGGTGCAATTTGAGCGTCCTATGGCCCTGTAGTGACTGTATTGGAAAACTAGAGTGGATCCAAGCAAACAAGACTGAAAGAATTTTTGAGATGGTGGTCAGAAATTATTGTGGCAAATGTTGAAAGTGTCGGTCCATGCTGAGAATGGGCACAGTTCTGCTTTAAGGAGGTGGTCCTGAACCCGGGGGGGCTCTCCAGGTCTGGGATGGGAGCCACTGCTTTCAGAACTGTAGCTGCAGGGACTCGGTTCACTGTTGCCAATGTTTTTGTTGAAAGGACTTTTCGTTTTGTTCATTATTCTTACCAGCCATGTTAAAGCTGCACCGGGCAAGATTTTTATGTAAATGTACACCCATTTTATCATCTCAGGTCACAGAGTGAGCCTGTAACGGTGAATGTACTCAGTGACAGCAGAGACGAAGCTTGAGACTTTCTTTGTGTCACTAAACACATTCAGTATAAACATGCACACACACAAACATGCGTGCGCATATATTTGTGATCATCACTCACACACATCTGTCAAAAGCTAAAGTTATTTGTATTATTCAAATTTTTATTTATTTATTTATTTATTTAGTTTCTAGTTTTTGTTTTCCACTCAGTTTAGTTTCAGATTCCAGAGTGGGTTTGT
Organism: Myripristis murdjan; assembly: GCF_902150065.1. Taxonomy (NCBI): domain Eukaryota; kingdom Metazoa; phylum Chordata; class Actinopteri; order Holocentriformes; family Holocentridae; genus Myripristis; species Myripristis murdjan. The sequence goes on from NC_043994.1 coordinate 9,284,399, forward strand.
GGGTTTCAGTTTAGTTTTTCTTGTTTAAAAAATGTTTAGTGTTGGTTTAATTTTTACTAATTTCAGTATTTGTTTTCTTTTCTTTTCTTTTATAGATCTATATATAGTTTTCATTTTTTTTCCTAAAATCTAAAGTTTATTTTTTATTTTTTATTTCAGTTGACTAAAATTTGTCATCACACCTAGTTTTAGTTTATTTATTCATTTATTTATTTTAGTTTTGTCTCACACACACAAATAATGGATTCTTACAATGACCTGTATGTGTGTATAATGTGATGAATGTAATTGTGCTTCTCCAGAGTTGTTTTGCACCTGACTAATGTTGTAAATGTATGTGCGACATGCTGAACATTTGTGTTTGGCTGTGTGTGTGTGTGTGTGTGTGTGTGTGTGTGCAAGTGAATGAAGTAGAGAGACAGGCCTCCCTGCTGTGATTCTGACAGACAGGTGAGCTGATGCTATCGCCAGTTAGGCTATCCAGCAGCATTGCCCCGCACACACACACACAACACACACACACACACACACACACACACAGAGGACTGATGGTATCGCAGCTCAGGCTATCAAGCACCCTTCATAGACACACACTGCTGCTAAATACACAAAGAAACAGAGAGAGAGAGAGAGGGAGAGAGAGAGAGAAGAGGCAGGAGCGTGGCACAATGTTAATGTGTGTATATGTGAGAGAGAGAGCAAAATTCATAGGCTTTTGAAAACAAGAACAAGAAAACAACCATTTTTAAAGACACTGATCATATCAACCACCATGGCTTTCTAAAAGCCATACCAGTGGAACCATATTCCCAATTTGACACTGATTCTTTTTATCTTTCTTTCTATAACAAGCCGGTGACCCTCTAAACCTGTTGGAAAAATTAAAAACTCTGTTAAAATTGAACTCGAAAACACAGGAGGCTCCTGGGAAATAATGGAGCCGTGGTAGCCACGATGACACCACCAAAAAATTTAAACATTTCGGCTCAGTGTCCCCATACTTGCTCACTGAATGTATAATGAAAATGATTTGGCCGGTCAAATTCAAAAGTTTTATTCTCTCAGGATCTGTAATTAGGATTAAAACCAGATGAGCACTCACATACAGAGGAAGCCTGGATATTGAAGATGATATTCAGGGGAAAGGGAGGCAGGTTAGTGTGTTTCAGAGTCAGATGTGAATCGAGATGTCCCAGTATAGGGAACCAATAGGTGTGGTTGCCGCCAGGTCCATTAATTGCCTATAGCGGGACACGTCAGAGTGTATTATTGCAATTATAACATACGGCAGCTAAACCTAAACTTGACCCAACAATTAAAACATTTTGAATTTTATTTATTTATTTATTTATTTATCTATCTATTTATCTATTTATTTATTTTTAATGCAACATGTAAAGTGGCTTAGCTAGCTCAATACTGGTGTTTATGATATGCCATTCTTAATTTCTGGAAAGTTGCAGTAGTTTTCAAGGAATTGTGATTTTAAAAATGCAGCAAGGAGTAGCGACTACCAGCGAACAAACGCTCACAGAACTAGCGTAACATGATGCAAGTAGTTAGCATATCTGTTAGTTTACTGTTATTATGGTTAGTTGCAATATGTTTTATCTGAGCCATATATATTTGTGAATACTGACACAGAGAGTGGATTAACTGCTGACAGGTTGAGGTTTCCCAGTGTATAGTTTTACTGGACATCCTCCAGCGGCCACACTTATTATCATTATTATACAGCAGGCCTGGGACAACTTTACAAAGCTCACTGTTTTCTGGCTTCTGGTCCTGTCTATACATACTCTTTGCAACTGATTGGAATACCTGATACTTGATAATGCAGTCATTTTACTACTTAATGCTGGATCATGCTCAAGGGTTGCCATCAAGCCCTTGAGCAAAGCACCTCTGGACTGCTGCCTCCTGTTTTTATTAAACCTCGGTCTATTATTCCTCTCCTCCCTCTTCCCTTTCATATCAGCTCATTCCCATTTTTCTTTTTTCTTTTTTTCCCACATCACTGTTCTCTCTAAATAGCACCGGGGATGATTACATCAGATGTCTAAAGCCTGCAACATTAAGTAAAGGCATTAAAAGTCAAATGGTTCACATATTTCACAAGTCGCTATCCTGCGGAGAACATCTCCTCCAAGAGTATAAATTAGGCTTTTTGAGAGAGCGGGACTGAATCTTAAGTAATCGGCCGGTTAGGTGAGAGAGCTGAAAGTTGTTTGAAGTACAGTAGATATAGTTTGAGATCTCCCGTGGATGTCAAAGCTTTATTCAGGGAGGAAGAGCAAAGCAGAGAGCCACAGAAAGCCAGCCTTAGCGGTGATCAATCAAATGTTTTTAGAGCAGCTTTGGATAATGGTATTCTTTCATTTAAAATTAATAAATATACTAATTAACAGTAATGTTATAACATTTCTATTCCCCTGATATTCTATTTTATTCTATTGTTTGTGTTACCTTCCCCTCAGACCCCTGTTTATCCCCAGTTGAACTACAGTGAATATTTATGAGGAGAGGATCAAAATTGCTGCAAGCCAGTTTATTTAAGAGAAAGCAAAGGAATCTCTTCTATTTTATTCTGCTCTACACACTGAAGTGAACACATTCTGTTCTATTCAATTCTATTCCATTCTATTCTATTCTATTCCATTTTATTCTATTCTATTCTATTCAGAAAGTCAAATGACACCAAATATTGTCTACAAAGCAGTCCACTCCCCTCCCTCATCCCAGTCCAGACACACACGCACACACACCCTCCCTGTGGCTAGCTAATAGAGTGTGACCCCTGTCTGTCTTTCAGCCTTATCTTCTCTGGAGACTGTCTACTGGGACTGACTCTGGATGTATATGTGTGTGTGTGTGTGTGTGTGTGGGGAAGAGAGCGAGAGGAAGAGATATTGCTCCTTGTGTGTCCCGAGGCTTTCTCTCTTTCTCTTCTCCTCGGCCCTCCAATTTTCTCCTCTCCTCTCCCCTGTCCTTTCCTCTCCTCCTCTTCCTACAACTTGCTAAGCTCCCAAACTGTCATCCGCACACAAAAGCCTGTGATTCACTGCCCACACACACACACACACACACACACACACACACTTGCAAACCCGCGCGCCAAGTTCACACCAGCAGCGCAAAGAGACCGAACTTGTATTTGAGAAGTTGGCAGAGAAAGCTGGCAGAGTGAACATGAATCAGGCCATCTCGTTTGCTCTCTTTTCCTCTCAAGGCTGCTGCAAGCGTTTAACGCTGTAACATGACTAATACTGCTATGTTGGCTATTTTAGCCTGGGTGTGTGCATACGTGTGTGTATGTCTGCATGTCTATGTGTGCTTGCATGTAGCGCCATTTATGATGAAAAGCTTTTTCCAGGTGCTTTGAATGTCGGGCTGTGTTAACACCAGTCCTAACCATATTCATTTTGAAACATTAACATAATTACTGACAACAAACTGAGACAACTGGCAGTCTCTGCTGAATTTTACATTGCGCGTCACTGGCTCGGATCTACTGGGAAATCCACTTGATTGCTTTGTAGCACAAATGAGGGAGAAACGAGAAACGCTGATGGACAAATCACCTTCAGCGTTTTTATGCTGTTTGATGAAGCAACAGTGAGGAGGAGCAGGTAGCAGCATTGTCTGTGGAACAGGATTTAGGCAACATTTGGGGCCCTATCTTGCGCCAGACTCCCTAAACCCGCTATTTGCGGATTTAGGATTTAGGAAGAGGCGTTCCCCCGTAAAAGTTGCTATCTTGTGCACCTCCCGCTATCCGCAAAACACTTGCGCTACCCGCTATATTATGCATAGGCGTGTTTTGGGCGTTACGCCAGTTAAACCAATCAGTGTGCCAGGTGCCATTGCCTTTAAGGGCAGGATGCGCTATCCTAAATCCTAAATCCTAAACCCGCGATGGAGAGAGGGAGGCAGATTTTCTCAGGGCTTCTACTGAGGCTAAAGCAAGTTGGCTTTATATACATATTATATATTATATTATAGGCGAGTTAATTCAGGAGGTGGAGCCACATGTGTCCAAGTGGACGTGTTGTCCACTTGGAGGTTGTACTGATTGAGTAAAATCCCCGGGCCACACCACACACACACAAGAGGCAGAGGTGGAACTATGTGTAAACTAATTTATTGACAAGGTAGATTGGGCAAATAAAATATTAAAAATAAAAATATAGCACAGCTGCTGGCTTATGATAAAACAATAAAACGTGCTGGCGTAAGTGTCCAATTAAAACAGTCTTTCCTCTAAACAGTCTATATGAGTAATATACTCAGTCCATTCCGGCGGCGTCCTGGTATCAGTCCGACCGTGTGTGTGGCGAGGCTCCGTCGGGATGTGCATTGAAGCCGCCTGGGCGCACTCTCGTAACAGCCCAAACTTTAGGGATAGCGGGTGGTCAAGACCACCCGCTATCCGCTATCCCTAAAGTGTGTGCGCAAGATAGCAACTTTAGGGATAGCGCATGAAACACACCCACGGACACACCTCCAGGCGCAAATGACGGAGTCGGCATAAGGGATAGTGGGTAGGGGGTGGCGCAAGATACCGTTTAGGGATAGCGGAAGCTCCTAAATCCGCAATTTGCGGGTAGCGGGTAGTGGCAGCGGATAGTGGGTGGCACAAGATAGGGCCCTTGGTCTCCAGTTTTTGTTTTGTTTTAAGACTTTTGACAAAAACAAGTTCCAAAAGAAAAAGATAAAGATTGCAATTAATTTAATTTTGGTGAATCTGCTGTCCGTGCAGCTGTTAGTGGGGAAAGCCGACTTTGTGTCAGTGAACCTCCGTTTGTCAGCTCCAGGCTGCTCAAGCTCTGCCTGTTAGCCGTACATCGAGTGTTGTGTCCGCATGCGCCCCTACTGATCGCTGGAGCCCCCGATTCCTCTTGCACATGTGTTTTATGTGTGTGTGTATACCTGTGCACATGAGCGATTGCTAACTATCCTCCCCGACGTCCTCCATCCAAACCAAAAGGACTGAGCTCTAAGCTCCATGTGAAAATGCTCCAACAGACAATTTTTGACCTCTGTCCATTACAGTGGACATCATAAAATGGGCTCGTATTTCATGTTTCAAAAAGTTAAAAATCACTAAAATCTCACTGAAAGTATTCATTAGGTTCTAACATACGAGAAGAAATAAAGGTATTTTACTGAAAAAATGGGGTATTGTAGGGCTTTAGAATCTTTCTTCTATAAAACTTTAGTTATCAAAAAATTTAGTTTTCAAGCATCTCTTGCACCATCTATTTCAAGTTCACAAGGTCTGACGCCCACACATGTGACATCTTTGGAAAGCGTAGTTTGTCCTCTTGAAGGCACATCAGGACTTTTCATGATAACAAGCCACCTGGAAGACACAACTCCAAAATACCTCACTTAATCTGCCAATGGTAAACTGATGTATAAAGGTGCACTACGCAAAATGGCCACAGGTTACTTGAAGTGGGGACTATTTAGACTCAACTGACTGAAAATGTGGAATAAGCACACGATATAGCAATGAGTCAGACCGATGAGAACCATGTAGACTTTACCATGAAATCACATGCTTATTCCACGTTGTGTGTCAGTTGAGCCTAAAAGATCCTCACTTTGACTGACTTTCGGCAGATTTGCTTAGTGCACATTTTTTTTAAAAAGTCTACACTTAGCAGTTTTAACCTGTTTGTATTGTCTTTGTCACAATGTATGGACACAGTGTTGACATCAATCAACTGATCTCTGACCTGCTGAGCGGCAGACATGTTGGACACTGATTGAGACATTGGCCAGAATACAGTCAGCACAGTGATTCATATTCTGCACATCCTGTTCAACACAGGTATCAACAGAACTGCATCTGTCAGACAGACTGAGGAAGGTTACTTCGTTATTGACAGTGTCTGTAAAAGGGGAATTTTATAAATTACTGATTGCGTGCTTGATTAATGCACTTCACTAAAATCACTAAAAATGAGTAACACCCTATTTTCTTTATTAACTTTGAATTATAATACCTTCAAACTGAAAAATGCATTGTACGAATATTATTTCATGTTCATGTTTAGTGAATGTCTTTTGAAAAATGTTATAATCGCTGTATAAAAGCTCCAGTGACCCTCGCAAAAAATTTAAAAAATGACGTGCATCTGTAAAATGTCTTTCCCTCCATCAAATATGCTTCTGAATAATCCAGTAAATGAAAGGTTTAATTTCAAAATCAGGAATATTAAAAAAAAAAAAAAAAAAAAAAAACTATTAATGGCATGAAAGCAAAGAACATTATGGGGGTCGTTGCCAATATCACCTTTAAATGTCTGCTTTGGAGATACTTATGGTTTGGAAATACTGGCTAACATTTTGGAGGTATAGCATTTAAAAAAAAAAAAAAATCATTCTCATTCCCAGGTCATCAAAACCTGCAGCTTTGTTACGCCCCTTTCACGTCTGATAATGACTCTAAAGGCACTCTTCAACATCAGGATGAGATGCATCAGGCTTTCTTTGTTTGATCACGTGTCAGTGTCACATGGTTCGGGTTAGGCAACAAAACCACTTGGTTAAGGTTAGGGAAAGGTCAGGGTTAGGCAACAAAATGGAAACTGCACCTGGAAACTGGTCTTGGTCACACATGAAAGGTCTCGCTGGAAGCATGTATGAAAGTTCTGTGGCTTACTCACCTGTCATCCACCTGGAACCCCTCCCTTCCTTCGAGGCCAATGGGTGCCTTCGGTGTCGGTATCAGAGGTGAAAGGGACGTGATTGGCTGCGGTTGCCCACTCTCATTCTCATGCCACGACCTGGAAATGAGATTGAGCTGGTCAAAAAAATGATCACTTCTATTGTAATCAGTCATAATATCCACACTAACTGTGAGTGTCAGCTCATCTAATTTGTCCTTGTGCTCCCTCTGTTTCCATTTGTGAGCAATATTAGTTTTTATTAAAGGAATAGTTCACTCAAATAGCCATTTGGGAGAGGTTTAATGACCATGTTTTTGTTTTGTTTATCCAGTTAGTATAGGACTTTACAGTAATTCCCGCTGTAACAAACTCTGCACCCTGGGAAGCTGGTTTTCCTAGGGTAGTTCATCTGAATGATGCCCTTTTTAAAACCAGTTTTTAAAAAATATGTCTACAATAACATCAGCAAGTAGGAGCATGGACTGCAAAAAGAAAGTAGAGTGGAGATGACGCGAAAAACTTTGTGAGTGAAGTTCATTCTCAGACAAAGTTTTCCTTACATAGCCATGCCCCCCCCACGACCACCACACACACACACACACACACACACACACACACACACACCAAAGTTCTTTTACTTCCCTAAAATTGACTGTTAGCTAACCTTTTCATGTCGCAAACATAAAAATGGTGTGCGTAATTCCTGCTATCATCACATAATCCTTTCATGGCGGGGGATATTTACATAATTTGCATCTACAACATGTAATCACTCTTTCAGGGTTGGTGCTCCTTTTGTGAAATTTTACAAAAAGCCCACTGTGTGTCTATTTTGGGGCACTTTCCATATGAAAAAAACTCTGAGAACCCCTTGCATTAGATAGTAGGAAAGAAATTCATGAATTTAGAGCAAGTCATGAGAGCAGAGAGAGAGAGTACACTGAGCCCAGAAACCTGGGTAAATTCCTTGAGAACTTGGATCAGTTCTCCATCATCACACCTAACCTTTTCTCTGTCCTCTGAATCATCTATATAGCCTCCTGTGTGCCCCGTCCCTCTCTCATTCTTAGCTTTGCTCTCTGTCTAGCTTTCTCTCCTTTCTCTGTGCCAATCTTCAATGTGAATACATCTATATTCTCAGTGAACATCAATCTCTCTCTTCTTTTTCTCTCACTCTATCTCTGTTTAATCTGCATTCATCTTGTTCCACTTCATTCTCTCCTGTATACCCATCTCTCACTATATTTCTGTCTGCATGTCTCTCTCTCTGCCTGTCTCTCTCTCTCTCTCTGATATTGAAGCCCACTATATATAGTGTCATTCAAAGCCTTGTATACCTGTTGCTATGAACTGATGCCATCAACATACAAATCTTTCTGAGTGGGTGTGCGTGCACAGAATCTGCCTACCGGAGATACTATTGAGATGTTTTGGGCCACAACGCTGGACACGTTGCACAGCGAAACAATCAATTCTACCTCCTATCACATGCAAACACACACAGGCGCACACACAAATCTGCACTCTCGCGCACACAAATTTTCGTTCCCTCTCACACACTTAATCTCTCTCACTCACATACGCAGCCATACAGCAATAAACTGCAGCGTAATCCATCTATAAAACCATAAGTCACTCTGGGCTCCCTGGGTGCTGTGATTATTATTAATATGGAATTCAGTGGCACTGATTTATCCAGCCGCTGAATTCCTAATATATTACACTGCAAATGAAGTTTTAACATCGAGGGCTGGGAATATTTCATCGCTCAGTATTGTGGCTTGACTTGCTGGCTGGCTGCAGTAACTGACTGGCGGACAGGATGACTCACGGACTGACTGACAATTAAGTTTTTATTATTATGGAACGGGCATTTTTAAGTCTTGGGTGAAGTATATTTAATGAGTTCTTTTATTTTTCATTGACTAACTGGTTGGCTTTCTTCATTAATTGGCGAACAGAACAGAATGGGAGATATATTTGTTAATGAATAAAAACATCCAAGAGACTCATACCTATGGTTCGCTGCCTGACCTGACAAATCATTGGCTGACTGGGCGTCTGGCTGACTGACTAATAGCCTCACTGGTAGAACTGGAACTACATCAGCATGTAATTGAAGATTTTAAATCAACCAAGAAGTTCATAGGTAAGGATCACTGGCTGACTGGCAAAATTGTTTGGCTGGTTGGATGACTTACAGATTGTTGGCACAACTTGAATGTAAAATTTTACTAGCGCGGGAGCGGAGATTTAAAATCCACCAAAGATTGCCAACTGGCTGACTGGCCAAACTGTTGGCTAGCTGACTGGTTGGCTGTCTGCATGGCTGGCAGGTTAACGGGCACGTTGGCATTCAGTCACAGCAGTTACATCAATTACAACTGATGGTGATGCCGATTGGCTGCGACCAAACAAAGTCATACACAGGATTGACATCAATAGAGAGGCAGGATTTAGCTGACAAAAAATAACTAGCAGCTTAACTCCCTTACATACTATGCAGGTTATTGTTATTTTTTTTCCCAGCTTCTTATAACAAGAGCTATGTAGGTTATTGAAAAGTGGATGTTATAGTTGCTTAGTTATGACCTTGCAGAGGCTGTCTGGATCTGTGATTTATAGTAGGTATGAATGTTGTTCCAGAGAGTGAATCATTGGAAAGTTTTAATTTTGCATGGTCCGAATTATATGTCAGTAGCATTTTGATTCTAACATGACCGTCCTATGGCAACGCTTTATTATCCATATCCATGGCATATTCATGTTTTTGTTTCTTTGTTCTTGTTTTGTAATGTATGTTTCTTGTGAACGACCTTTTTCTTCCATGTCTTCCTCTGGGGATGTTTTTTTTTCCTCTCCATCCTCACAGTCATTTCACAGTGAGCTGTACAACTTCCAGGTTTAGAGTTTCCATTCACAATGGAGCCATTATAGCTGTCATGCACACATGGAGCCTGGGATGTGGTGGAGGGTAAGCCCACCTAAACTCTGTTTAACCACCTTTTTTTTTTCAGCTGGCATAAATCTGTGCGACCTAAATTTATAGCATCCATCATTGCAAATAGATTCAAACTGATGTAAGTGGCCAAAATATGATCTTTGAAATTTCTGATTTTTGAAAATACAGTGGCTTTTTGTTTATATCGGTAGTTGTTCTGTTCTATGATAATCAGTTTAACAGTTTAATAGTGACAGTTTTATTTGATGAATAGAAAGTCGGGGTTGTTCAAAAATTTGAGATTACTTTATCAGTTTAAATTTTATTTGCACCTACTGGAGCAGCATGATACACTGTTTTCCAGAAAGCAAAAGTTTACCTCCAACAAAATGTACACCCATCACCAGCTGAAGTGGTGAATGTGCATGTGAAACACCCCCTCCTCTTATTCCCCCAGGCCGGTAACAATATTGTCCAACTTGCCTGGTAAAATAAGAGCAACGAAGGGGGGAAAAAAAATCAAGTGGCAAGGGAGAGCTGGTGATGAAAAGCTAATCAGATTGCAGCAGGGTTATTGAGACAGTCAGATAGATAGATTGAGTCTCCTTCAATCTGACTGATAGGGCAATCAACTGATGAAACAGATTGAAAGACGGATAGATGGAAGAACTCTCACTCTCGTTCCCTTTCTGTGATTCTCATACTCTCACGCTCCTCTTTGTTCCCATTTAAAATCCCTCGCACTTCATAGTTTCCCCTCTCTGCCTCCCCATTTCATCCTCTCTGCTCTCGACCATGCTTGTCCATTCTCTAACCGTCGCTGCATCCATCCCTTCCTCTTTCTGCATGAGGGGAAGGACAGGAGAGGAAGATGTACGACAGGAGTAGCTTGTTGAACAGAAACAGTCAGATAATGGACATTCCTATTACTGAAACAAGCAGAGTGGCATTGTACTTGTGAATGACAAGGATGATGACCAGACTGAAAAGAACAGAGAGAGGGAGGGGGACAGAGGGAAAGAGATCTACAGAAAATGAGAGTGAGAGAAGAGGGGGAGAACAGACAAGAGGGACAAAGGCAGAAAGATTGAAGGAGAAGAGCAGAAACATGAAGACCACATGCACAAAAGAGAAAAAAAAAAGGAGAAAATGAGAGTGGAGTGATGAGAGGCAGAGAATCACGCACAGATAATAATGTTTTTTTTGAAAGACATACATGCAAAAGATGACAGTCATTAAGCTTGTCTGATTTAGGTTTGTATTTCTGTGTGTGTGTGTGTGTGTGTGTGTGTACCTGGCATTGCTAATGTTGTGGGGACATAAATCTGTTTACACAGTCACTTTGTGGGGACTCGCCTCCCTTATGGGGACAAAAAGCAAGTCCCCATAAGGGAGCACCATTAATTTTAGGGTGAAGACTTGATTTAAAGCTAAGATAACTTTAGGGTTAGGTTAAGGTTAGGGTTAGGGTTAGGGTTAGGCAGGTAGTGGTTAGGGTTAAGGTTAGGATAAATCTCCAGGAAATGAATGTAAGTCAATGTAATGTCCCCAGAAGTGATGGAAACCAACATGTGTGTGTGTGTGTGTGTGTGTGTTGGTTGGTGTGGGCTCCAAATCCAACTAAGCTTTGCAGCTTCTCTCATTTCAAAGTTTCTACAGTTCCTTCAATTCAATGAATCTGCAATTCTGAAGTATTTTGAAGTATTAATCATCTTATTTAAAGGCACGCTAAGCAAATCAGCAGCGGGTCACCTCAGTTGACCTTTGGCAGTTTTGTGTCGTGTACCTTTCAGAGTTGGTACATGTTAGTTCATTACTTTTCAAGTAATACTGAAAGATGAAACAGGAAATTTAAAAAATAAAATAAAATAAAATAAAAAAAATGAGGATCAAAACGACAATATCCACAAAATTAAAAGATTTAAAAAGTACAGAATCACATCAAAGAAATTTCAGATTATACAGCATAAGGAAAAACAAACAAACAAACAAACAAAAAAAGGCTCTGGGTGTTTACAGTCCTAATCCCCTTAACTGTTTGTGCATTGTGGCTTTTTATTCTCATGGTAGCATCTGCAATTTTATTTATTCATTAATCATCTTTTGTGTATTTAATGGTATTTGTCATTGAAATATGCACGGTATAAACTGGAATTTTATTTATTTGTTTATTTATTTATTTACTCTTGATGTATTTGTGGACATGTGTGGCTGCAATATGTATATAGATCCACATAGTGTGTCCTGAAACGGCCTCAAGCAGGATGTGAGGTAGTTTCTGGAGGACTGTTGTGTATGTAAACATGCTCTGTGTGCTCTGGTGGCATTTCCTCTGAGAATCTGAATTAATGCATCTTCAAAAACGGCTCTTTGCTTCTCAGTCAGGCCTTAGTCAGCAGCTGAGTAATGCTCTCCACTGCTATGGGATGTGTTGGAGAGACACTCAGAGCATTGCGGGGGTTCATGGAGTGATCTTACCTGGAGAGCAGCGAGTGCGACCGCGTTCCCGTGGCAGCAGGAAGCAGCTCATTATAGCACCATGAGTCACACTCCTGTCTTTCTTGGTTAACGCACAGCTTGTTTACAAGTGTACAAACACCGCTCAGTCGTCTCTATCAAGACCTTCTTGGGAATCGCCGCGTGTCACAAAATAAAGGCTCAGGTCGATCTGTAAGACATGCTGTCTGATGCACTGCTCTGCCATGGGCTGAGCAAACTTTGATATTGACCTCCTGGCACCCTCCACGCCTCTTTATTGACTGAGCTCAGTTGCTGGATTCACACTTGTGCCTTCCAGAAACTTTGAGTCTGATTGAGCTCCAAACGTGTTGAACTTTGCTTTCCTCCAGCTTTCCGTTTTCCCCACAACAGAACAACCAGGATCAGCCACAATGACTGCAGGGAGCTCCCACGCAAACGAGAGGAATTACACTGCCATCGGCTTCAATGGAAAATGGTAGAAGCCCAAATGCCTGCAGCAATCGATTACCTGCACTGTCAACACGGTGTTATACGTTGCTTTGATTGAATAAGCACAAATCTACCTGCCTCTCATAATACCATATATCCAAAAGAAAACCTAGACCTTGATTATAGGGGATTAAGGACATTCTCTGTATCTGCAACAATAACAAGATCAGAAATGCAGCCATCTTACACCTGCGCTGGCCATACACGCAAATCTTACTGGTTTTTGTGTGCCGTTATCTTCTTCATGAGGCTTTACAAATAAAGGTAGCAGCCAATTCACAAATGCATCATCAGCTCCCCTACTCCTCCACTTATAATAACCCAAATGAGCTCTTTTGAAAAATAGCATGAACACAGTATGAACAGCTCGCTTATGCAGAATGGCTGCTGCCGCTGTAGCAAGGACAAGTAGAGAGCGTTCGGTCCAAGAATATTTTCCGTGGAGGAACTCTTTTGAAAAGCTGAAATCATCTAGTAACTCCTTTGCAGCTGTTTGATCACAGTTTTGTTGGATATCATTGAATCCTGCATGCTCTTTGTTGCTTAGCCTTCATGACACCATGCACAGGGTGCGCTTGCCAATAGCCACGAAGGTGCACGACTAGACGTGTGGGGCGCTCTTTCACTGGGTGTACTTTTGAAACGATCTTCTTTATGTGAATCAACAGTGAATAAAGGTTCACATTCTGCTTTGTGCAAGTAAAATACTGCCTCAACCACATTTTGCACAGATAGCTTGAAAACGTGGGTTAAGTGACAGGTATTGCGGTTTCTTAAAAAATTAAATAAAATGAATGAATAAACCGTTAAATGATAACCCTCATGTGTGGCTTTTTCATGCACAGAATTCACCTCAGACTGCTTTACAGGGAATAAAAACAGACAAGTGCTCTGAATAGACAAGAAAATGTATTGATTAAAAAAATACATGTACTGATAAAAATGAGCACGGTTAAGAGTAAATTAGCCGTTACTAAACTAATTCAAAGATAAGAAGATAAAAGATAAAAATTGAGAAAAAAAAAAAAATCAGATTTTTATTGGCATTTGAAAGAATCGGTTTGCCTCTCTGTTATTATCAGGTGGTATGTCCCACAGTCTGGGTGCTGAATTAAAAAAAGGTTGCTTCACCTATCTTTTTCACACAGTGGGATTTAGAGGCTTATAGGCCAGTGACAGAAAACCGAGCTAGTTCATCTGGCTCTGGTGGCTGAAGCTGCAGCAAACAGGACTGAGGACTAAATGTCAAGAACTTGCCAGAAACTCAGACACATTGAACAGATTAACTTTTCCACTACTAGTTTTTTTTGTTTTTTTTTTATTCTGTTATTCTTGTTGACATAACCTGTCAGCTGTTCCATGCTTCATCCAATCACAACCTGACATGCTTGCCTTTAGCCAGTCGCTTGTAGAATATCAAAGTTTAAAACCGTCCTCTCTCTCTGCTGTCATTTAGCTGCCACCTCAGCACTGTGGCTTTTCGTGACCCTCCTCCTCCTCATCAGCGGATGCCTGGTCCTCTCAAGTCAAACCTTCCAAACAGAAGTTTCCCTCTCATGAAGACGTCCCATCATCGAACTCTCCACCCCTCATCACCTCCACCAGCGTCGAAGCTCCAGGAGGAAGTTCCCACACTCATAGAGTCTCCTTTCCCAATACATCACCTCCCATGGTGATCTACTTCCCATTCACAATCAAATTTAATCTACTTCACATTTTTCTCGTTCATAATAAATTTAATCTTACTTCAAATTTCTCATTCTTTCCTATAATAAGTTTCTCCTTATTGAACTTTATTATAACTTTGAAAAAGGCGTAATAATGTGAATGTGAAAATGTGTTGATAAAGGACAGGGTTGATATTTTTTGCAGCCAGGGTGTAATAAACTGTTGATACCCATCATCTATAACTGTGGCAGAACATCTCCACTAAATCCAGATTGCCGTGGGACAGATTGCAGCCACTTTTAGGGTGGACTATTTCAACACATCTGACTGTGCTGTCCTGTCTTTGAAATGGTTTTGAGGCTGAAAGCAAGCGCCCTGTTGGCCTGTGTTTAGGGCTAGCCAGAGACTGCAGCAAAGTGGGAAGTTCCTCATCACTAAAGCTAGCAGTGATGCTCATCTTACTGTAACAGGGCTTGGGTCGGAAAAGACAGAAGTTATCCTTTAAGCAAATCATCAGGGGATGAATGATTTTGTTGAATCTTCCTGAGATATCAAAGTCGAACAAGTTCATCCTGTGGTATAAAACAGTCACTGCCGTTTTTTTTTTTTTTTTTGCGTCTTTTCTTTTTTTCCGAAAGATATAAATTTTTTACAACATATTTCATAACATACCCCGGGTTTATTTGATTCTCTTTTAAAGTAGCCGTTAAAGCTGTATCAGTGTACCTTTAATTCTTTGAAGATGGAACATTTCCTTGCAAGCTGTAATAAAGCGCGGGTGTTTGACCTTGCTGGGTATAATCTCTGCTTGGTGTGTGTGTAAATGATTACGTGCCCGCTTGTGTGTGTGTGTGTGTGGGTGTGTGTGTGTTTGTGTGCTTGTGTATGAGCCTGTGTGTCTCTCTGTGTATGCATAAGTGTCCACACAGACATTTGCGTGCATATCTGTGTGTGAATTTTGTATGGGTGCTCCATGCGTGTTTGTGTGTGTGTGTTTTAAAAGGGAGTGTGTGTGTGTGTGTGTGTGTATGCGTGCACAGTGGCCACATCTATCACGTAGTCCAGAGAGTTACAGAGTGTGAAATCAACTTTGACATTCATGGTTCTAACCTCCCAAGGCCATCCTGAAGCGGAACACTTAGAGTGGAGTGTCACTTTTCAGACAGAGAATAATAGGCGAGTCTTCTCCGCTCTTTGAAGACGACTTTTCATTCTCTCAGTGACTCTTATTCGTTGTGACCTAGCCCGTGGAAATAATGGGCTAAATACTCTTATCTGTCTTCCTCTCTATGCTCACGCTGTCTCTTCTCCCCCTTCTTTTTTGCATGCCGTCGCCCTCTCCGCTGTCTCTCTGCATCTGTTGCTTTCTCTCTGTCTTTCTAAAGTCCATGTACTTGTCATTTCTTGACAGGCAGTTTGATTTTCATCAGAAATAGAAGATATGATATTTAACCCCACTTACACTGAGAAGCTCAGAGGGAATAATTCCATTAAAATGTGTTTCCATCGAGTGAATTATATGATTTCTTTAACCCCTTGAACTCCGGTTTCCCATTTAGTGATTCAAAATTAGAATAAAGCTTTTTTTTTCCCATGGTGTGCGCCAGGGTTACATCAATATTCTGTATCTGCTGGGTGCAACGCTTCATTGAAGCTCCATCACGCTCATATTGAGTGAAATATTCGCACGTCCATGATGCCATTGTTTTATGGCTGCACCATTACAGCAAATAGAAAATATCTAGATGTCTCGGGCATCATTTTATACACATTTCCCTGGAATTCAGCAGCACATGTTTGGTATCTTTTGAAACCTTAGGACCTCCATGAGAATTTAAAATCAAGTTGTGCAGGGTTGAGTCAAGTGTGAATTGACTGTTTGCATTAGTTGGATTAACGCAAAGAAACAGACTCCTTGACTGTTGAAAGAAATCACATGCAAATGGAAAGAATCTTTCAAAAGCATTCAGTGTCGGCTAAGGGTCATGCTTTTATTCAGACAAAAACAGAAAAAGCAGAGCCATAGCCAAACAAGCGCAGTGGGTCATGGCAGGTACTCTACAGACGACATTTCAAAACATCCCGAGAGACTTTTCATCTGGGAAAACGACCAAGCCGATGAAATTAGTTTCAAGCAAATGTGAAACATCATATATAATTGGAGATCTGATGCATGCAGGGTTAATCGTCACACTTTGTGTTGAAATCTAACCTTTGCGCCCTGCTCAACAGTCAGACTGACTCTTTAAAGTCTTTGTTTCCAGGCTCTTCATTCTCTCTCTCTCTACCTCTGATGTGAAGATCCTGTCAGGCCCTCTTCTCTTTATTCCCATGTTTTTCATCCTCTCTCCTTTCCTCTCTCTCTCTCTCTCTCTCTCTGTCTGTAATCCTCCCTCCCTTCTCCCTCTCTTTTTCTGTTTTGCATTCATCCCTCCACCTCCCCGTCCCTCTCACACGTTCTCTTTTCCTGCCCCCCCGTCTCCCTCTCCTCTATGTCAGCTCAACGTAGGGAAAAATTCTGACAGATATTTTCCTGAAAAACAATATTTCTCTATCAGCGCCGCCTACATCTGTTCTGTTCTGCAGCGCGGCCCGCCGTGCAGGCTGCTTTTCTTCGTGGTATAAATCTAACTTCACGTCGACGGACAGAGCTAGCCATGCGAGGAGAAAGAGTGAGACAGGAGGACGGCGTTGGTGTGGGAGATATGAGGGCAAGGCGGGGGGAGAGAGAGAGAAGAGAGGGACAAAGAAAGATGAGGAGAGGAGAGACGGAGAGGCAGAACGGCTAGGAAAGTGTCAAAGTGAGTCAACAGGAAAAAAAAAAGTTTTTTGGAGCACTCTGTGTGTAAGTTTATATGGGTTTTTGTCAAGACCTGAATGTGCTGTACTTTATGCCACTTTTTATCTCTTGTGAAATAGGATGTCTTTTTCACCTATAGCGGCTGCATGACATTTTAAAGTTTGGCTAAAAGATTCCAGGCGGGAGCTGAAGTCCTGCCCCCGCCTGCTGGTCAGCCTTTTCTCTTCCACTCAGTATTTTCCCATAGGAGGCATTTTATTATAGACTACTGGCCTGTTCTGCTTATATTAAAGCGAAATATGTGTGCACAGCCTTTGAAAATAAAAGTTGAACATCCTTGATTTAACATTTATTTTTTAGCATCTAAAAACTAGGTTATGCTTCTTGTGAGTTGTTGACAGGCCTAAAATTATAAGCTATGTCTTAGCCAAAAGTAGAGAATCACTAATAACTAGTTGTCTATTCAGTTACTATGCCGATATAGTTACAGTAGGCTATTTTTTTTCTACTAATAGAAGCAAGACATTGATTGGTCTGCCAAGCTTACTGATATTAAATATGTAACAGTCTTGGACCATTGTAGGGCTACAGTAAACAACATCTCTTATATTTGATATATTAATTATTTTATGTTTTTTTTTTTTTCAAACTGACCATTTTTGTCTAAACAAAAGGAGAACTGCACAATCTACTGCTTAGCGTGGTTATGTTGTAGCGTCTACTTAGTTTTGATTTGTGTAATTTACAGCATTTATGGTTTATGAATGGTGTTTTCTTACTTCTGGAACAAAAACGCAGAAGTTCCCGTTTCACGCTCGCCCCTTATGGTGTTTGTCTAAAAATTTTACCATAGGATTACTATAGGTGTATAGCTCTCACTCTGCCGCCCTGTTCTGAGAATGAACAGTACAGGATGTTGTGTGTTTCTCAGGCAGAGAAATGCAGGGCTTTGTGTTTTCTGGCTGAACAGAGAGGCTGTGTTGTGGTTGTGTGTGTGCCGATGTTTGTTAGTTCACTTTTACTTTCTCTTTGTGTTGTAAAAGTTTTAGACAGCTCCTGGTCTCCTGATCCCTTTTCCGCTCTAACCATGCAGAGACAGCAAAGTGAGCGACTGAGAGAGAGAGAGAGAGAGAGAGAGAGAGAGAGAGAGAGAGAGAGAGAGAGAGAGAAGGAGAGGGAGTCATGAGAAGCAAAGAAAACAGGAAAGGGATAAATTACAGAGCTATGTGCCGACAAGCAGAGCACAAAAATGTCATTTCCAGTATTATGATAACTGATTTCTTTGATGGCCCTTCAACTGTCTGGCATGCAGGGATGCAGAAAATGCTAAAGGATGTGCGTTTACTGCTGGCAGGGGAGTCAGGAGGGAGGGAAAGTTCTCAGGAACCCAAAAAAACCCAAAAGTTTCACAGTGTTTTCATTCCATTCAGTATCCATCACTTGCTTAGTCTCTCTCTCTCTCTTTTTTTTTCCTGGTTCTCTTTACTGTTCACTATCAGATAAAACAGCAATGACAATGATAAGTTATAAAGTTGACAGGAATCACTCCTACTCTCTCTCGCTCTTATCAATTGTCTGACAGTGACACACAGAGTTCTCAAAGTTCTATTAGATTTAATTATTTTAGGTTTTTACCCCCACCAGGCAGCAGCTTGGACGACATCATTCATTTTCTTCTTGTTTTCATGTGTGTGAGTCCGCAGCTAATCTTGCATACTACTGGGCCTATCAGCCGATTTTTTTTTTTTTTTTTTTTTTGCACAGACATGACTGCCTCAGTTTGGAATCTTGTTTTTTCCTTTTCTAAATTCTTTCCCCTTGGGACGACCAATCATGTCTTGTTGCCACAAATTCATATGCAGTTACAGTTGTGTCCTCTTACTTTTAAACTTTTTAAACTTTTAAGTTAAACTATATATCATGATGCGTTAGTTGGCGGATTCTTTTGTTTTGGCATTTTCACTTTGAAAATGATATACAACTGACATATAGTGTGTAGGCAATGAATCTGCTAGAAAAAAAAATCTCCCAATTATGTTTCATGCAGTAAATTTGGAATAAAACACTGCAGGTTCTTAATAGGAACTAATTGGAAACAAATTGTGCTGGAGAAATGGTATAGCATATTGACATATTTAGGTGTCTAAGAGGTTAAAAAGTTTAACCTCTAACTAAATTAAAGGGCTAATAGATTCAAACAGGGTGAATTTTACATGTCTAGCCCATAATATCCATAATTTCAGTCCTTACATCAGTCCTTACATCAGAATTTCAAACAGTATAGATTTGAGAGTGAAAAAAAAAAAAAAAAAACTTGAAATTAAAAACTCAAACAAGGCCAGTATTAGTGGTGACAGTGTTTCTATAATGAGTGCCACAGTTAAGTTGCAGATTGAGGCTTTAGGTTTTAGCCAGGGGGCCAGGACGGGCGTGCATCTTTGAAGCCAAATCTCCATGGAGCGGGGGAATGACGCCAGACCCAACTCACACTGATGCAAATCTAATGGTTTTAATGCAAAAGTACCAAAATTGTAGAAGTACAAATTAGTCAGTTAAATTGATCGTCTGCAACAGTTTCGCGATAATTAAGAGGAAAAATCTGCCACATAGGAAGTGGTGTGTTTTCCATTTCAAACAGCAGCAACAGGGGTTTATTTGGAATAAGAACTGGTTTATTTAGTATGAGCAGTGACAGCCACCACAGCTGAGCAGACAAAGAGCACAACCTAAAGAAAGTCAGCGCCAATTTATGGCCTTTCACAGTCCATTTTGGACTTACCATGCGTGCGATTTATCAAACGGGTGCAATGGCCTGGAATGCAGTTTGCCCATCATCTGAGGCACACATGACACGATACTGTAATGTGCTTTTCTCTCTTGTATGCATTTAACGTCCGGGCAGGACTCATTACCTCTACCTGTGTGTGACGGCCGCTTGGCTGAACTCTCCTGCATGTGGTGTCCACACAGACGGCAGTGCTGCTGTCTTTTCACCTTGAGTTTGCCTTTGATGACAGACAATGTGACACGGGACCAAGACTCCCATGTTCAGCATCCCTGAAAACCCACACAGGCCTAGCCTTCATCTTCTCCATGTAATTACTAGCTATTAGTAAATGGTATCAGTCGTGTAATGTTACAGGTATGCTGTCAGTATGATCATTTTGGATGTTTTGCAATGGATACTAATGTACATTAAATTAACCTGAAGTCCACAGAAATCTCAATGACAGTAGCAGACTAAGGTTGGGTGCACCACAAAAAGTGTGGAGGGGACGTTGGCGTATTTTGTCATCACATCACAATGATCACAAAATAGCTTCTCAGAGTGCATAATACTGTGTATTTTTACGGGCACATCAGTGAATTGGACAAAATTTTGTGGTTTAATAAAGGTAACCTTCTCTTTTCCTCTTATTTTTATGTCATCTCTTTCTTTTTTTAAATACCATCAGACATTCGCTATTTTTACTCTTAATGTGTTTATTTCCTGAGAAATAGATGCCTGAGTTTTAATTTTGCCCACAGGCATCTCTCCAGAATATTAATATGCACTTCATTAAACAATAATTCAACTTCAGCACCACTGTTTGTCTTTTGTTTTACTTAGTAAACTGACTGAGGATTGCATGTGGCGCAACTACACGCACTCTCCAGCGCTCTCCAACTTCAGCTCCAGTGCTCCCCCATTCAAGTCCACACATTTTAAGCTGAGCTCCGGTGTAAATCCAATGTTAATTGCCTGTAGTTTGTGACCGCAAATTGCCCGGAAAGCTCAGGGCAAAGTGCGCTGTGGCTTTCATTTACGTAAATTTGGGGCTCAGACTTCAACAGAAAATCCAAGGGGGAAGATGCCAAAGTACTGAGCACACTGCATGACAGATGATCTGGGAAACGCAGAGCAAAGACTGTGCGACCAAAAAAATTTGGGAAAAAAAAAAATCGACCAAGATCACTGCTTGTCCTCCACCAGCTGAGCCAGTTTTCACTCTTAATACATCCCTGTGATTGGAGGAGCTGAGGAAAAGCTCTTCACTTTGATACCAAAATAGCACCTACAGTGTGTGACAGGGACACACTGGGGTAGACTGGGTGCAAGAACACGCAAGCAGTGACAAAAATTGCTTTTTTCTGTAGCCACAGAAGAGACAACATCTTTTCCTCATGTTTAGCCACAGTTTTCACAGGTTCCCTCTTTTTATTTTAGTTTAGAGTCTGACAATAAAGCACATGAAATAAACTGTGCTGAACTCTAAGTACTGTTATGTGACACTCTTTGGTTGGATAGCACAAAATTCAGTTTGTAGTTCAAACACTTTCGGTGTGTTATCTCTCCAAATAAAATTATTTTCACCATATTCAGCTTAAGAGCATGAGTTGAGTGCAGCAGTCAGCTCAGATGTTTGATGCTGGGATAAACTAAGTTCTACTGACATTTTCCTCCCACACCAAGAAATCCACTTTTGCCTAATATCCTTTTTGTACTCGTAATATCCCTTTTTCTGTGGTCCTTTGTGTTTGACATTTTAATAAAGCACTGTATTGTTAGATCACACTCCCACTCTCCCTCTGTCTCCCCTCACTCTTTCCTGCTCACGCTCTCTCTCTCGCTTTTATGTTGTGCTCCGCAGAGATTGCCGTCAGCATATTGTTGTATATAAGATCACTTCACACAGAGCGAGAGAATGAGAGGAAGAGAATTAGGGAGACCTATAGAGAGACACTATACAGAGAGGAACACAATGCAACACAAAGCAAACATGCTTAGCAGTAATGAGAGCAAGAGGGGCTATGGATTGTAAATGGAGAAATACTGCATGTCTCTCCACCATAAAAGGACTACATAGAGGACACACAATTGAAAACTGGTAGTAGCTGGACGCTGAATTCATGTGGTGGAAATTAAAAGTGAGGTCATCTGTATATGGATGTACTATAACTCCAAAGTTCAATTTCCAGCAGAAATATTCTACTTTAACCTTTTAAATTTCAGCCAAAACATTAACAATAACTCTGAAGGACCATACCAGTCCTATTTTGACATTTCGTCAATAGCTGTGACCATATCTGTCCGTCACAAATATTGTTTGCATCACTGTGTACAGAATCTGCTTTGGTAGCTAAGCAATCAAGGCTAACTTACCCCAGTTTCCTTCAGATTCATGTGCAAAAAAATGTGGAAAACTGTTCAGTAAATCCTGAAAGCTGCTAAGCACAGGTTATTCCAGGTTGTGCATTTGCAAAACGTATTGTTTAACTCATAATCTTCAGTCACCATTTTGTCAGTGCTCCAGTGGAGTCTCTTTCCCACTTCAACAGCCAGTGCTGTCTGCCCCTAGTTTACATGTTACCTTGTTCCTTCCAGTGTCCATGGTGTGCTGTGGCCTTCTGGCAGTTGTCTTTCTCTTTCCAGCACAATGTCTTGTATATGATCTATGACTCTGTTAGGGTTTAATTAAATATAAAGCATACAAGCCACTCATTCTTCCATTTACAGCAGGGGTGTCAAACTGGTGCCATGGAGGGCCGAGAGGCTGCAGGTTTTCATTCCAACCGAAAACTCCACCAGGTGATTTCACTGATTAGTTCCTCCTCTCTGCCTGAAGGTGAGGTAATCAGTGAAATCACCTGGTGGAGTTTTCGGTTGGAATGAAAACCTGCAGCCTCTCGGTCCTCCATGGCACCAGTTTGACACCCCTGCTTTACAGCCAATTTTACTATAAAGAAAAGGAGCTGGGTTCTCCTTTTTGTCCATATGTGTTGTTTATTTGGTTTGGGATTTACTCAAGTTAGCTGGTATCTTTGCTGTGAAGTCCAGCAACCAGACATACAAAGACAATGGTGAAAATGGCCGGGTCACCTATGGCAAATACAGGAGAACACAGGACTTCTCACACCAACCTGAGGAGAGCCACTGAGCAGAACTTGAACTCACCCGGGAAAATAGTTCCATTTAGCTGTTCAAATATGAACAGATTTATGGCAAAAGTATGAGCCTGCCACTTATTCACAAAATGGAATTATTATTATGTGTAGCCAATTGAAGTTTCACTGGGTTTTTGAGTTGACATGTGATTTCTAACCAGTGATGGGAGTAATGGCGTTACAAAGAAACGGCGTTACTAACGGCGTTACTTTTATCAGTAACGAGTAATCAAAGAAATTACTGTTTCCCCCGTTACAACGCCGTTATCATTACTGACAATAAAATGCGCCGCGTTACTTACTACTAATAATTATTATTTTATTATCCTATTCAAAAAATGTGCGTCTTGTGGAGTAAAAGCGGTGTGTCAAACCGGTCGGACTTTGCAGTTTTTCGTAACTTATCAACATGCATGGAGAATGACTGAGCACAAATTACAAAAAGCGTATGTGTTCCCTGACGGCAGAGCAGATAGTATCTCCGGCTGCCATACAGAAGACCAGGGGTTCAATTCCCCACCTGAACAAGTTGGCATTGCTACTTTAAACTGTGATGAATTACTTTTTCAAAGTAACGAGCCCGACAGCAATGTCCACACTGCAACAGCAATGCAAAAATATGTGCATTAATAAGAGGATTTAAGAAAAAATTACTTTCCCCAGTAATTGAATTACTCTTCTGCAGCAGTAATTGAGTAGTAAATCAAAATTACTTTTTTACAGAAGTAATTAGTAATTGTAACTTATTAGTTTTGTGAGTAATTGGTCCCAACACTGCTTCTAACCTACCAAAGCAAATTCTGTACATATTTATGCAGCAGATTTATGTTGCACAGATACAATCACAATGACTTCTGATGAGTAGTAGAAATGGTCCCATATAACCAAAGTTATTTAAACAGCCTGTCAGATCTTGTAAGTAAATATAGGCCCGTTTCCACCAGAAAGTTCCTGGTAGTATTTGGGGGGTAGGAGCTACTAGGAACGTCCTCTCGCTCAGCCCTCTCAACTGTGTCTCCACTGAGGGAGCCGAGTAGGAGGAAGCTTCCTGTAAAGTTACCAGGCGGTTGTGCGACCATGACCGGGGCATCAAAATGTGTGTTGTTAAAAAGCGTTAGCATCCCTAAAAATGCCGGCTAAAAAGTGTGTTGTTAACGTTAGCTAACGTCCGCTAAAGCTAACGTTAGCGCCCCTAAAATGCCGGCTAAAAAGTGTGTTGTTAACGTTAGCTAACGTCCGCTAAAGCTAACGTTAGCGCCCCTAAAATGCCGGCTAAAAAGTGTTTTTAACGTTAGCTAACACGTTAGCATTAGCTTGGTAGTGTTGGCCGTGTTGCTAGGGACGCCTGCTTTCTGTTGACATCACATCACGCTGTGAGTAAACCCAGGAGTTTTTCGGGGCCGCCCAGAGTCCCTACCCCGAGGCAGGACCATTTTTTAGCCCCTGTAAAGGTTCCTGAACTCTCTCCTTCGGGGTAGTTCCGGCAGTGGAGACACGCGACAACGGCCACGGCCCCGTAAAATTACCCCGAAGTTCTGGCGGTGGAAACGGGCCTTATGGTGCATTCACTGCATAGTGTTCCTACATAATCGCTTTGTGGTGGAGAAATGCAGTTTTTGCTGATTTCTTGTGCATAACACAACACAAACTGCATGTCAGAGTTTATGTTCTTTCATGAAATTTTGCGTCCTCCAGTTGCGTAGACGCCGGAGGCGGTCCAGCACCAGGACTGTTCACTGCAGTGCTAACAGATGAAGAAAATAACCCAGTTGCAGTTCGGTCTTTTTGGTTGCTCATTTTCCAGGTATTCCAAGCAGCCCGGGCTGTTCATCGTTATGGTAACAGAGGAAGTAATTAACAGACATACAGAGGGAATACGACTATATTAGATCCTGGATGAGTGGTCCTTTGGGACAGTTTGCTCTCTTTCCTTCATTCTCTCTTCCTCTCTGCTCACACACACACACACTTTCTCAGACTTTCTCCTCCACTCTCTCTGTCTTCAATTTTCTATCTCGCCTGATTTTTTTTTCTCCCTCGCTCTCTGACACCCCTCCCTCCTTATTCCTCTCTTGCACATACTCACCTCAGGCCATTTTCTAACTGCTATGATGACTTCATTTTCTGGGCTGAGGGGAGTTTCTTTATTAGTCAGTCTTAATGGTTCTTTATGATGGCCTAGATACTGCAGTCAATCTCCACAATCCAGTGCCTCTGAGGATGTATTTAACATAACTATTAGCCTGACAAGTCCACAAGTGGTTGACTGAACACAGGAGATAGACTTGCCTTACGTTTTCCTCCCTTTCTCTTTCTCCCAACCGTATTCTCTTATCTGTCTCCCCCATTCCCGCTTCTTGTGGAGTCCAGCTCATTTAATGTCTTTCGCCTCCCTCCCTCTTGTCTCTCTTCCCTGAGTGTATTTAACATGAGAATTAGCCTGACAAGTCCATCAGCGGCTGCGTCTGAATGCGGCCGGCTGAAAGATGGACTTTTCCTTTTCTTCCTCTCTCAAAGTTTCCCCTGCATCTCAATGTCCCTCCACCTCTCTTTCATTTGTTATCTGTCCCGCGGTCTCCTTTCAGAGTCAAGCCCCATTATACAGGTTCCACAAGGCTGTATTTAACTTGAATATTAGCCTGCCAAGTCCACCATTGATCGGTTATATGAATAGCAACAGAAGATAGACTTCCGCTCGCTTTCATGGCGTCTTTCGTTCATCTTCTCGCTCCCTCCTTCCACATTTCTCCCTCTTTCTGTTAGAATCTTGTCTTTTATTCATTCTCTCACTTACCAATCTCCCATATTATGTGTGTGTGTGTGTGTGTCTTTTTGCATTCTCTTTCAACTGTATTACATTTTCTATCTGTCTCTCTCTTTCTCCTGTATGCAAATTGGGTATTTAATGGGAGTATTAGCTGGATAATGCTGTAAGTGGTTGGTCTGCACTGGTAACTGAATAGATAACTGCAAGTAAAACATACACCTGTACTGTTTTTTTTTTCTTCTTCTTTTTTCGTCTTTCTCTTTCTTGTAGTATTTAAAGTGGTAATCCATCTTCTTTTCATCACATCATCTGTGTTTTTGCACTGCACTTCCCAGAAATCACTTCTCAATCAAACAGTGCAGCACTGTGACGTCCTTTTCCTTCGGTTTTCTGCTGATGAAGTTTGAGGCTGATGCAGCTGCTGCCGGAAGTATAAAACACAAAACTCTTGTTTTTTTTTCTGGTTTTGTAATGGAGTTGACCTCATCAGCTCACGATGTGTTCATGGGATCCAGTCGTCAAGATCATCACCCAAAAAAAAAAAAAAAAAAAAAAAAACAATGCAAGAGACAATCAAACTATAAGGCCAGTTATAACAAATAATAAGACTGTAGCGTAGAAGTGTGACGTGGTATCCGGTCCAGTCATCGTTTATTCGCAAAACCTGTTTCCACAGCAAAAAGTCGCATTTTCTTTTATCGATACGCTGAGAAATCCACCCCCTCCAAGCGTAAAAACTTTTTTGAGAATTTTCGGACATTTTTCGAATTTCTGGCGTTTCCATCCAAGTTTTTTTTTTTTTTTTTTGCAATTTCTGAAAATGTGAATAAAAATAGGTGGATGGAAACCCAGCTTGTCTGTTTGTTGAGAGGTGGAGTGCAGTGGGAGGTCCAATCAGCAACCTGCAGTCATCACACCTGTTCCTGATCTGGTCATCAAGCCGCCCACACTGCAGATAAAAGCCAGCTCATTCTACCACTCCTTGTCAGATCGGCCATTACCTTGGTGTTTCCTTGGACCTCTCGCTTGTGAACTTACCTGCTAAACCGTCAGCTCGATTCCTGCTCGACCTTCACCGTTCGCCCGCCTTCCTGGACCCTCCTGCCTCCTCTCTGCTCCGAGCTCCTGAACCCCGCTTGCCAGCCAACCCTCCAGCCGTTCACCCTGATTATCTGTCAGCGCCTGGCTCCCTCCTCCATACTGGGCTCAACAAACTGTCTACTGAACTCTTTTGGTTTGACTGCAATAAATTGACTTTGCAACTTAAACTTGTTCTGAGTCTGCATTTTGGGGTCTGGCCTTTTTGTGATCTTAACAACTACACGCCGGACATTTAGACACACTCTTGCATCAGTAAAGTGCATCATAGTAAATGCTATTGAGCTATCGAGACTTATTTGACCGTTGCAGAAAAAAATAAATAAATAAACAAATGCTGTGTGAGTTCACACCTGACTTTATTTAATCCACCTCTGTGGCTGGTGGACTAAAAAAATTACCCACCACTGCAAATATTTAACTAAATTTAGTAATTGGCAGGTGCTAATTTGCCACCATAGTCAGTACCAGTATGACCTCGAGGTTTTGTTTTTTGTTTTGTTTTGTTTTTTTACATGAAAATGAATATTACCTTGATGAAGCCAATTACTGAATCTGAAGCTGTGAACAAACGGGAAATTATCTGAGACCATATTGTTGTTGTGTCGCCCCATCTCAATCTCTGGTGGTTTATTTTAACACAAATATCAACCTGCCAACACAACAAGTGGTGAAATTTGTACATTTACAGTTCGACCAGAAAGACACCCTTCCACCACCGCCGCCTTCACACCCCTCATAAAATCCCTCTCTCATTCTCTTCCCTTCACTCTCTCCCTAAGGGCGCATTAAATTCTTAATAAGCTCCAACCAAGTCCAAAGGAGCTGGTTTTGAACCAATGAGAGATAAAATAGATTTCTTTTGGCTTGGACTCGCCATTTATTTATTGATTTTTCTTGTTTTAAGGCTTTTTGTCTTGCACACACATGCACAGTAGTGTAGGTTCAAGTGGGGAGAGACAGGAAGGATGGGAAAGCGAGAGGAGCTGACAAGCTGGATAGGTCAAAAAAATAGTTGAACCTGAATAGATTGGAGTTGAAAGATGCATTCTCAATAAAAGGCAGATCCGCTGGCTTGCACTCACTATTCAAAAGCCTTTTCACATTCACAGAGGGTCTTTTTCTATCAATAGCTTGGCCTGGGTCATGGCATGAGGTTTCGGCACACGCGCTGCACTTCTGCCGGCCATTACTTGCTTTCTTTTCACCATTCAAAGAGCATTTCAAGTGTGAGCATGGCATTGTAATGAACTGGGAAGGACATGGCCATTGAAATACATTGAGCAATGACTGCCACCAGACCTACTTGATTCTCCTCTTTGACATAGAAGCATTTTTCACAATGTGCTTTTAATAATTCAGCCGCCATGGTCTTGAGGCATTAAACACACGTGAGAGACAAAACAGCTAGCCAGTTAGAAAGACAATCAAATTATTGAGATTTGTGGTTTCTGCAGATCAATTTCTGTCAGCTACTGCTTATTATTCCCTCGTCATCTCAACGGGCCAACTGCCTTTGACCAACCCTCATTTTCAACAAGGCTAGAGAGACTGAGAGTGATACCGTTTTACAGCCATGTTTCCTTCTGCTCGGGCAATAGGTCCACGCAATTAGAGACAAATACCAACAGTAACAAAGACTTCACTGTTATTGTGGCTTAAAACCTGGATTTTACTGTATTTTCTTTTCATTCAATTGATATAAACTGTACATGCAAATAAGGCCACAACAAATGTTTTGCTACTTGTGTTTACACACTAGAAAAAGAATAAAATGTAAATAAATAAATTTAAGTAAATGTTGGTATGATTTTTAAGGCGTTTTCACACCTGAAACTCTAAACCAAAGTTCATGTTTTTGTTACATTGCATCCATTTGATCCAGTTGATTTAGGTGGCACGTTGTAATTATGTGAGCGCACTAAAGAGCTTTACATATATACCTATGTCCTGTCATCATCACTTACTTGGGTTTTGTTTCTTTATATTTGACGCTGATGGGTTTATAGGACAGCGTGCTGTCAGTTCAATCAGTTCAGTACATATACACAATACACAAATACACAGTATACTAATATAATATTTAGCACTTTGTGTCACATAGTAGCAGCAGCCACATATGAAGTACTACCTAAGAACTGAGCAAGTTGTTACGGCCACAACAATAAAATTATTTGGCTCCACCTTGTGAGCAGCAACATATAGCGAGGACGCCACAACCCAACGTTTAATCCCTGAGCAAAATTTATTTTATGCTACAAAAATGATTGCCAGAAATTTATAAAACCACGGGAGTCTGGAGGCCTGGCCAAAAAGAACAAAAGGATGGGGAAGTCTGGGCCAACAACACAATGAGCCGTTGGACCGAGAGCTTCCTTTTAAACTACCAAAATAGTACTTAAACTAAACGAGGAAACAAAGCTGCAAAAACTGGACTACCAGAGCTCCACCCGCAAAATTAAACAAAACATAAAATAAGAAACAAAGTAACAAAAACACCCTAGGATGACCAGGAGGCTGCTCCGGTGGGAGGCAGAGCTCCTACTCCAGTCAGCTGATCACACTCACCAGAGAAAGACAGAGTGACCGACAAAAAGAGGGAGAAGGAAACAAAGAGGGGGAGCGCGTAACACAAGTCACTGAATTTTTTAACAAATTCCTGGAAATGTTTTACACCTCAAAAGTGTCTGCATTTTAATGAGTTTTTTTCCAGCTGACTTTTTTTAACACCATATTTGAGTTAAAAACTTGCTTCCCTTCTCTCTCCATGTGCTACCGTGTCTCATTTTTCCTGTTGTGACGACAGCCTGCTGGAACTTCCTGTTGTTGGTCCGAAAGTCTAAACCATCCAAAAAAATGTTTTCACACTAAAAAGGAACAGAACCATGGTTCAGTTTGATCTGGTCCGAGCCCGCCTCTTTTTCTCAGACCAAAGTTTGCCTGTTTGATCCAGACTGTAGTCCAGGGAGGTTTCACACCTGTGATTTTGGCTTGGATCAAACTGAAAAGTCTGAAAGTCTGGACCGAGCGAGGGAGGTATGAAAGCCCTCTATATCTTTGCCAATCACATGGCACACAAGTGAGACTTCTGTGTCCATTCCGGTTTCTTTGTGTTTGTGCTTTCACCAAGCATTGACAATCAAGCACACGGCTCGAGCATACACTCACAGTGACTGAAATACATCATTGATAAGGCTAGGATGATGCCTGTTTTGTTCTTTTCTCTATCAAAAATTGATGTCAGTTCATTACCAGCTCGAACATCCTTGAACACTTGATTAAACCTGAGATGTTTGGAGCCATGGAACAATGACAAAGCTTCTCCAGCCGCAAAGAAAATGCTCTTACTAGATGTCTAGTCTATCATTCATAAAAGTGATTATTTCTTTTACTTTGCTATTTCAATGATTTTGTGTGTGTATTTGTGACACAATGATTCTGTGTCTTTCAATTTGTGTCTTTCACACACACACGTATAGAGAGAGAGAGGGAGAGAGAGAGAGAGAGAGATGTAGATATATAGGACTATTTTGTCATTGGACCGTGATGAATATGAATATGAATATGTTTTGTAGCATCAGCAAACCATAAAAACTGTTCCTTTTGTTAAGGTCTTTGGAGCTAAATTGAGAATTAACTTGCTACAAGGCAAAATGATTACTCTAGGTAACACAACTGCTACATAGTAATTAGCATATGTGTTAAGAAATGTTGATTAGTTAATAGTTAGTTAGTTATTAGTTAATTAGTTATGTTGATTAATGTTGGCACTATTGCTTGCATTACTATCAGAGTTGAATGAACACTAATGAATCACCTCTATAGGAAAGTCAGATCAGTACTTTCATCCAGTGTGTATTTATTTTGTACTCTCTTGCACAGTGAAATTAGGCAATAGTAAAAGGTCACAAAGAAAAACATTCATTGATCATCACCCATTTCTGCAGCCTATTAATATGTTGCAGAAGCTTCATTTGAAGCCAATTGCACTTTACTGAGAAAAACTGGTTAATTTTCTCCCCGACACCAATGAACTGTGAGCGAACGGCACTGTATTCCAGTTGTTTGGCTTGATCACAGGGTGATTAAACACGCCTTGTGAAGGACGGCAACTGGTAATATTTAATTACATGAATGACTTTGTAAAAAGCTGCGGATAAGGGATGAAACACGGCAATCATTGCACTGCATGTTAGTGGAGGCTGAAACTCCACAGCTAATGAGCCGTGGGTTGAGCCAGAGTCCCAGGGCAATGGACAATTAACCAGGAGACTCATCTCGGTCTTTTCTTTCTTTCTTCTTTTTCTGTCTGTCTTGCTCGCTTGCTTTCTGTGTGTGTGTGTGTGTGTGTGTGTGTGTGTCAGTGCTGAGAGGGAGGCAAGATGAGGAGAGTGGAGGAGGTTGGGTGTTAAGACAATAAACCTTTTGTGTTTAGTCTTTATGATAAATATGCCGCTAAGGTTAAAAGACAGACATAGGGGAGGATGTAAAGACAAAGAGGTTTTATATATGACTTCAAGAGAACATCCCCTGCAGGTTAACTCACAAACCCAGGAGAGACTGAGAGAGAGAGAGAGAGACAGAGGAAAAGAGGCCAGATGAGAAAACAGAGCAAATGAAGAGCAGGCTGTTTGCCATGAGATTATAAATCAGAATAATAAGACGGAAATATATTTAGTAGGTGTTAAGATCATGTTTTTTACCTTTTGCGAGCTGACATGAGCGAGCAGGTAAGAGCTCGGCATCTTGCTCAAGGACACTTCAGCATATTTTAATATGACATTTCACATGCCATTTTCCACCAAATTAAGCAGTGCAAGTTCATACATTTTTAACTACTGGTAGCGCCAGCGCATGGCAGTTTTTCTCCCTGGCAGGATTATAGCCACGCTGACCAAAGGCTTGTCCTACTTATTAATTAATCAAGTGATGTAACCTCAAAAGAGAAAATAAAAATCAACGCCCATTCCGTGGTGTTGTAAGTATCCGTTAGGCTGCATGAGACAAGAGGAAGTGGTAAATAACTGGATGGGAAGGAGGAGAAGGGAACAACGGAGGAAAAAGGAGGGAGAGGAGGGAAAGAGACCGAAGGAGATAAGGAGAATAAGGAGGGGAAGGGAGAAGAGGGGCGACAGTCACAGAAATGGCTAGCACTGCTCAATAGGCTTTCCTCATTTCGCTGTGCGACTAACCTGCTGCCCTCTGAAAGGATGTCTCGGTGACTGACAACATGCAAAAAAAGCGGAGGGAACAATGGGCACAAGATGGCGGGTACATTAGCACAGATCTGTCTGAAAGCCGTGGCCTCGTGTGTCAGTGTGTGCCAGAGAAGCCGAGTAATCGGATTCATTTGAAAACCTCAAGGGCAATACAGCACATTCTGACTTCCTTATGTGATTCAGTTCACTCACAGAGCAAAGGCGTCGCCAGCTGAATTCATCTGAAAATGTAGACATTGAACAGTAAGGGCCTCTCTGCACAAAAAGCAAAGAGGTCATTTTCTATTCACTTAATAAGGTGAGTGAATAGATTGATTTAAATAGATCACACTAGTGCTGATGAAAAGAGCCAGACAGTCAGACATATAGAGTAGGATTTTAGTAATGTTATAATTTAGCAGGATAATATAATCTGAGCATAAAGAACTTTGATGTTACTTGGTTTTCCAGTGATTTGTCATGTAAAACTGCACTAGACAATAATTTAACATCAAGGTTCAGCCAATTAATTAGCCTCAATCACACACTTTATCAGACTAAATCACACACCTTATGAATCTAAATATCAGCACGTGGATAAAGCCTAGGTTCCCACTCTTTTAAGGAAGTCATTTTCCAGGATTTTCCACTCATTTTCCACTCATTTCCTATTTCCTCATTGCAATGAAAGGAAAAAGCAAAAGAAGAAGAAGAAAAAGAAAACAGCTGGATAAGAATGGACGCTGAAATGGGGCATCAACCACTAAGAATGTGTAATGTGAGCTGAGGAAAACATTTGAATATATAATCTCAACTGAACAGTTTTCCATGTGTTTTCCATAACTGGAAAACTAGTGTAGAAATTTCCAGGCTTTCTGGAATGTGTGGGAACCCCCCTCTTTTAGTATTATGATTATTGTTGTTGTTGTTGTTGTGTTCATTAAAATATCTTTATCAATGGTGGACCTGGACAAAACAGTAGCATCACAAAAAGTTACACACAGGACAATATGACAAATACAACAAAAGTATGAAGTGCCGTAGTGGAAAGTGTGAACAGAAAAGATGGAGGCGGAGAGAGGGATCTGATATGGCAGATCACACACACACTACAAATGAAAACTACAAGATAATGTATGAAAATTGTTCTTTTGATGAGATGATCGACTATATCCACAATCTGGGACTGTCTTCAATCCAGTGCGCTGCTTCTCCTCTGCAGGACTGATGACAAGAAAGCCCTCTCAGATGTGGTGCACTGGGTGAAAACCACCATCAACTGGTGGCATTTGGCCTCAGCGTATCTGTCTGCTTGTCTTTAACATGAAACAGAACGGGAATCCATATTTTGGAAAACAGTAAACCTCCCAGCTTTGAAAGATTTAATTCCAAAATGCAGTACATCCATTTTTTTTTTTTTTTCTTTGAGAGGGAGAAAATAATTCCCTTTGTTGCTGTACTTCAAAATAGAGCTGAATCCTCTAAAATATGCATATGGTGTTTTCAAGACAATAACTACACTTATAGTCTTGTGTGACTTTTACTATCAACTCAGCAGGAAATTTATGAGAGTAGGTGTCAGTTTTCAAAGAATGGTTTGAAAGTCTTGCACTTTTTTTTTTTTTTTTTTTTTTTGACAAGCGTCACTGGTTGAAAATGGTTCAATACCCTCCCATCTCTCCTCTGCCTCTATACTGTATACCACTGGGTTTAACTTTTCAGGCCAGGACCCAAACCGGGTAAATTTAGTCGTTTACCCTGGGACCGAGGCCCCGGAGTCATTTTAAATTATAAAATGTCAAACCGGAACAACGCCAGACTAAAGAAGGCATTTTATTTAAATGCAAAGAAACCATTTCTCAAAGAGCATCAGCCAATTACGAATGGCGTTATTAGATTTCTCGTGAATCCCTGTAGCGCTACTCTTCTTTCTTGATGGAAACGTACTTTTGTTCTTATCACGTCGGGACCCCCAAATGAGTAAAAGTAGTCGCTCGCTGTGGGACCCAGGCTCATCACAAAAAGCCGCCGTGCTTTTGTCACATAGGCAGCCATCAAACATGTCTGCGTTTTTACCCATAACCCATATTTTCTCATACTTTTTAATGATGGCTGTATGTTGTATAATGAGGGATATAAGATAAATTGAACTAAAAATAATCATCACAAGTAACAAAAACAAAGTTAATGGTATGAAATCAGGGCACCTACTTTACAGGTTAGATCTGAATGAATGCTGATTAGCCCCTCAGTCTTATTAAAACACAGTCGAATCCTCACCAGGCAGAGGGCCCCGTGGGACAAACAACAGAAACAGGAACAACTGTGACACAATTTGATGTTTCAAACTAGTAAAGGGAGAATCCGCCCTAAAACAGCTGCGGGTGCTGCAACTTGCTTCTCTCAACCTGTTTTGCTGCTTGGCGGTGGATCTATCATCTTCCCGTTGATAACCAGAGAAACACAGATGACATCATGTGAAGCTGGGATATTTCCAGGAGTTTGATAAATTTATTCAGCTACTTAAAGCAGCAGCAGCAATAAAAGCCAGGCTTTGGTGTCAGTCCTTCAAAGTCACACAACAAGTCGTTTAGACTCGCCATCTTGTATTGGCTGGTTGCCACCTTCTCTGGGCGTTGTCAAAAGGCATTCTGGGAAATGTAGGAAACCATCAACTAGGGCGAGTGGGTAGCTACACTAGAAAAGTCAATGTCAACACTTCATTACAAGTAAAATAAATATGATAAAATAGAATAAATACAATTATCATTATTTTTAACATATGTGTCAGAGGCCACAGTTTAAACTGAAAGAACTTTCTCCTGATTTACTGGATTATTTACTTAATTATTCATTATGCAGCAGCCAATCAGTCTGATCAAAAACAATCTAGTGGTGCTAATCATTAATTCGTACAGGTTTACCTAAACTTACGCATTTAAATTGTTGAAAGATCTTTTACAGTAGTTATTAAAAGTCTTATTTTTTTCCATTATGCTTTGACAAGTTTCTTTAGCTTGCATGCCCCCCTGTTAAAATAATGAAGGAATATAATATACAAGACTTTTTCCCATTATAATTTTAATAAATGGAATGGACCTAATTTCCCTCAACAATTAATTTCCTGTTGTGTTGTTTCTCCTTCAGCCCATGTACAGCTTCAGAACTTATGGAGGACTAAAAGGGACAGAATGAAATAAATAAATACATCTTTAAATAAATATTTAAAAGTGTCATTAATTAATTAAAATGGGAATTAAATAAATAGATGTGTCATTAAATAAATAAATATGTCATTAAATAAATAAATGTGTCATTAAATAAATAAATGTGTCATTAAATGTGTCATTAATTCATTAAAATACCAGTTCATTTAATGTAAAAACATATATATAATTATTTCATTATTTATTTAATTATTTCATGGACCGGTGTTGCAGTGCGTCATGAATTAATTTTATCTGTCAAACTCACCCATCAAAGTCAGTGGGCGGATCCTAACACCTGATTGGTTACCCGGCACAGCAAGCCAAGACAGATCGACTTCAGATAATCGATTGATGCAGAGCAAGTAAACATATTCTAGAGTGAAAGTTTTTAACTGTTTTGCTTAACCCAGACGCTCAGGTTGCATAACCTACAGCCGAGAGACTTTACTAAACATCAGGTAAAGCATGCTGCAAGAACTGAGGCTCTCTGCTTAGGGTGGCCATTTCCACAACACCAAAAAGGAGGACACTTTGGGGGGTGGCGATGCGGGCCCGGGGGGTGGGAGGGGTGGGGGGGCTTGAGTCAGGTCCACCAGTGTTAATTTAATCAGCTATTTTCAATTTAGTTTTAGTCTTAGTCTAGTGTCAAATGCCCTTTTTACTTTTAGTCATATTTAGTCAACTTGAATTCTTTTTTGTTTAGACACATTTTAGTCGACGAAAAGTCTTGGCATTTTAGTCTAGTTTTAGTCGAAGAAAATCCAAAGTATTTTAGTCTAGTTTTAGTCAATAGTTTTAGTCAATATTCTTTTTTGGTCTTTGACCTGCACCATGTTGGCTTTTTTTTTTTTTTTAATTTAACAATATTTTAAATTATTATTTTAAAAATGTAAATTACTTATCAAACAGACCTAACAATTCAGCTACCAATGAATGAGCAGTAGTATGCATGTGATAACAGAGATTGAAAAATAAGCCGAAGTGATCCCTCTTCTCTGAATAGACAAGCTAAGCCAGTGTGCTGCTGTTAGTCAGTGACTTCAGACTTCAGACAGCGCCACACACACGCACTCCGGCATGAGCACACAGCAGCGCAGGAGGAGAAAAACTAACGCGCATCCAATTAATGCACTTTCTGGATTGTAATTTAAAAGTCTATGACGAAAAATATGACTGATATCGATGTACAGTCCGGGCCAACGTTGCGTTCAAGTGCAACTCCAAAAAGGAGGACAAATAAGCGTCCGGCTTGAGGCTGCGCCGGACGCCGGACAAGGCATTTAAATTCCGGACTGTCCGGCCTAAATCCGGACGTATGGCCACCCTATCTCTGCTTTGATGTGGACACACTACGCCAGCACGGGATTTTACCTGCGTCTACACCGGCCGTCACCAGGGAGAGGAGGAAGGGCAAGCGGTGCAAGCGTAAACAAATGAGGGGGAAGAGAGCCGGGATCCACGCTAGGCTACAGGCTAAAGGCTACAGGCTACAGGCTAAAGGCTACAGGCTACAGGCTACAGGCTTCAGGCTAAAGGCTACAGGCTACAGGCTAAAGGCTATAGGCTAACCCCTCCAGACCAGCAGGACCGTGGCTCTTGCTCTCTAATGTTCGCTCCCTCGACAACAAGCTGGACGAGCTACGCTTGCTAAGACACTCGCAGGAGAGAGACTGCTGTGTGCTTGCTTTTGCGGAGACATGGCTCCATGTAAACATCCCATCCCTGCAGGAGTAGAGCACTGAACACTGTCAGAGACCCTTCTCACCCGCTCCACAAATACTTTGAGCTGCTTCCATCAGGCAAACGGTGAAAAGCAAAACCGCTAGAATGAGCAACAGCTTCCTCCAGAAAGCTGTTAGACTTTTAAACTGCTGACTTTACCATCACTCGGGGATCCCAAGTGAATAACTCTGTCTCATTTTGTGTGCACTACTGCTGTATGTGTAGCTTAATGACAATAAAGCTTGATTTGATTTGATTTGATTTGATATTCTGACACACTTGGTGGTGCAACCTTTACTCGGTTCAAGCAAATGGGGGATTTGCAGGAGCAAATGTTACTGCGGTGCGCGATGCGTGCTAGATAGGTGCAGCCACAAAATGTCGAGAAGTTGCCCAGAACTACTCAGAGAAGCAGTAACTTTAACTGGAGAGGCTCTCAGCAGAACTCCTCCGGCTCCGGCAGACTTCCAGGCTTCAGACCTAAGCAATCGATTGGGCTAGATTCACGTTAGTCCCGCCCACTGACTTTGATGGGTGAGTTTGACAGATAAAATTAATTCATGAAGCACTGCAACACCGGTCCATGAAATAATTAAATAAATAATGAAATAATTATATATATGTTTTTACATTAAATGAACTGGTATTTTAATGAATTAATGACACATTTAATGACACATTTATTTATTTAATGACACATTTATTTATTTAATGACATATTTATTTATTTAATGACACATTTATTTATTTAATTCCCATTTTAATTAATTAATGACACTTTTAAGTATTTATTTAAAGATGTATTTATTTATTTCATTCTGTCCCTTTTAGTCCTCCATAAGAACTTTCATTAGCGCTCTTCAGTGGGAAAAGGCTGGATTTGCCCGCTTTGTTTCTGTATTTGGTGTTTAAAAATGATCTTACAGGACCAAACTGGTGTTTTTGCATGTATTAGTCTGTCTGGATATTTCATTTCAGTATAATATGAAAATCAACTTGATATGATAGATAATGCAATATAGTGACCATGTCATGTCAGTATTTTTCGTGGTTATTCAGTTTGATTGAATGATCAGCAGTAACGCAGGGAATGAGTGCAGTTTAGAGAATGAGGTAAGACATGTAAAAACCCCAGCATTGCCCCTTTAAAATTCAAATTCTGCTATCATTAAAATGTCCTAAAGTCTTCAATCTGCCTTTGTGTAACCTTCAAAAGCAGTAACATAACACCTCCTGTTAAATTATTACACTTTTTGTTCTCAAGCACACATTTTCCTTCTTAAATTGTGAAAGTGTGAAAGATCTATTAATATTTTGTGCTGTTGTTATTGCTGTAACACTTTGAGATTTCCTTTTAAAGGAAAAAAAAGTCTTGAATAAAATAAATTATTAAAGTGATTTGCTTTGTGTGGTTAGAATTTCCCCTCTTTTCTGTTCTCTCTGTGTGTGTGTGTGTGTGTGTGTGTGTGTGTGTGTGGGCTGATATTTACTTGTGCTACAGGCTCAAAAAGTGGCTAATAGTGAGCAGTTCTGCTTCCCTCACCCCACACACACACACACGCGCGCGTGCACACACACACACACACACAAATACAGAG
Organism: Myripristis murdjan; assembly: GCF_902150065.1. Taxonomy (NCBI): domain Eukaryota; kingdom Metazoa; phylum Chordata; class Actinopteri; order Holocentriformes; family Holocentridae; genus Myripristis; species Myripristis murdjan. The sequence goes on from NC_043994.1 coordinate 9,322,972, forward strand.
CAGCTGGTATTGGGGTTGTCATCAGTGTTTGAGTCATTTAAATTTATCACCAGATAACAGAACAGCAGAGGAGAATTCACTTTCAGTTTTCATCCAGTTTTACTGTCTGTTATCTGGATTAGGGATTAACAGATTACATCTAACAGGAATACAATAATCTGATTACAACTGATAGCTGTTTCGTTCCAGTTCCCAGAAACTCACAATGCACTCCGACCGCTTGTGGGATTGTTGTGAATCCATGCAACTTTGTGAATGTGAGTGTGTGTGTGTGTGTGTGTGTGTGTTGAACGAGAGCGTGCACAGCTTGTTGCTGCGAGATAAAGGGACGTCGACATACAGTATCTGTCAGTGTTTTTCAGATTGGCCATCAGATCCCACTGGCGCGTCGCAAGTTAAAAACAAGTCGGCAATTTCATCTGGAGAGACAACAGAGGGACTGTGATGAGAAGCATCTCATTTCGCAGGGAGCCGCCGGCTTTGTAATGCTGCCACGGCGTTGGTGCCGGCACGCTTGGCTGAATGAAACACTGAGAAGTCTAAATACGGTGTAAGTTCTCCTTTGAACCGTCAAAGCTTAGCTCGGGACCAGTGAGCAAACGAACAACACCGCTCCAACGTGATGAGAGCGGAGACAAGCTGAACATGACACGGTGGAGGGAGCCAATCAGAGAAGACAACAACATCAGCATTTGGGCTTTACTGATTTACTGACTGTTTGAACGCAACATGGTTAGGAAAGAGACGCTGGCAGAATAAGAGACATGTCAGCAGCACTTTCCTCAGGCTACATTTACACATACACGGGTATTTTTAAAAACAGAGACATTTCCCTTCATTTGTGCCCTTCATTTACACGCAAACGGCGAATTCGCCTCTGAAAACGATTCCTTCTAAAAACTCCGGCCAAAGTGGAGATTTGGGAAAACTGTTTCGCGTTTGCATGTAAACTGAGAAAAACGGAGAAATACAGAGTTTCAGGCAGCCGACGTCACATTATGCGCCAAAAGTGCGCACAATGTTTACATTTGGCAATGGTGATCATAGACATGATATACGTATATTATGTCTATAATGGTGATAATCATGGATGCATTCACAGTAGCAGTCACATTTCTGTCCATGTTTGCATTTTCAAATACAGCAGCTTTTTATATCGAGGAGCAGAGATGAATAAGGGCTCAGAGGTCAGCAATTTTGCAAATTCTCCTCCCTCCAACACAAAAAGCCAGTCCACTTCACCGCCAGCATCATCAGTTTTGGGTCCGACCTGGGCGGACTGCTGTCGGGTTTGGCTTCTGATTGGCTTGCATGGTTTTCTCCTTCTTCCTACACCGCTGCCCATAGGCTTGGGGTAGTTATGATGGCGCTCGACGGCATATTTATGCGAGTTGATGTAAACGAAAACTTTTGAAACCGATGCCGTGTGCACGATGTTATTTTGGAAAACAGAGGGAGGGAAATATTCGTTTCTCAAAATACCCGACTACGTGTAAACGTAGCCTCAACTTCCCTACACTGAAACCTATTCATTTACATAACTGGCACATGATTGTTAAATGTTCTTTCTTACTTCTAATACTACATTTTTAAGTGTATTACTCTTACAATTATTATAATTTTAAACCTTTTGTGTGTGTAAAAACTGCAAACCAGTTCCTACAAATTGCAATATTAAATAAATATGTAAGGTGCACAGTGGGATGTTTCATCTTGGTACCTGCTCTTACCAATCACCTGCACTCTCTCTCTCGGTTTCCATGTGACACGAACACCACAGCTGTGGTGAATTGGCATAATCAGCGCACAAGTTATTTTCTTTGTTTGCGAGCGTGCAGTTGAATGCACCTGGTGCTCTATAGTGCTTAATTTTATAGGAGCTTTCCTGTGGGGCTGCTGTTATTTCGTGCCGTTTTTAGAAATGATTTATTTCTAACATTAGCCTGTTGAAGAAGAGAATATGTAGAAACTGTGCTGGTGTTCATTCACCAGACGTGTGTGTGTGTGTGATGTGAACACGTTTTTCAGACTGAACTGAACTTGGGACTTTAATTGCGTGATTTCTTGGTTCGTTTTTGTTGAGTAATCTTCAAAAACAGGACATTATGGTACCTTATTTAAAAATAATAATATTAATAATTAAAAAAAAAATAACTTGTGTAAGAAATTTACCCTGGTGTGCTGTCTGCTGTTTCTTTTGCTGAGGTGCTCTCCTCAAAGTAAATTGCAGTATCTCTGTAAAGGAGTTTTCCCCTGTTACAAATACACTTACGATATTACTTTTGCCATTCAATCAGTCAAGCAAGCAAAGTGAAAATTACCCACGTACATAGATAAATAAATCTATCTCTCTATCCATATGAGTGTACATGTATCATATTATTTTCCCATACATCTGAACAACTGGCCACTCAACAGCTGATTAGGTGCTCAGCTTTGCTCATTAGGTTTTCTTCGTCCATGTCTCGGCCTCCTGTGGCCTGATTACTTGCACGCTGCGCTTCTGCTTCAAAATAGACCCACTGTCGCTGCAGTGAAAGAAATCTGACAAATAGATAGAGTTCTCATATTCTGCCCGAACCCGACCCGACCCGACCCGACCCGACATTTTCGGGTCGGGTCGGGCCTAAAATTTACGTGAATTGGGCGGGTCGGGTCGGGCTTCGGGTTCTGTGGGGGATTTTTTTTTTTTTTTTTTAAATAAAAAAATAGAATTATGTGTTCTGTTATTGATTATGACGTTTCATTTTTATGTGACTGGTGGAGAGTGAGAGACTGGATTGGATTTGGAGGCTAAACTTTCAGTGACAGACAGACAACCAGCTGTGCGAGCGCAGCGCAAACAAGTGAGAGAGAGTTGCAGCAGTATCCCGCTGTGCTGGCAGACTCGGCAGCAGGGACGGTTTCTGCTATGGGCAGTGCAACTGCCCAGGGCGCAATCTACTTGGGGGCGCACGAGAAAAAAAAAAATCTCCAGTTTTCTAGACTACCGTATTGACCTGCACATGCCGCGGCACCATCAGTCGGCATCAGGCGGGCCAGCCGCGGCACCGTCCGATACCGCGCCCACCCGTCAGGTCTGCCGGATCTGACAGGTGAGCTGCCTGATGCAGGCCGGTGCCGCGGCCGGCCCGCCTGATACCGACTGATGGTGCCCCGGTGCCGCGGCCGACCGGCTCTGCTAAATAATGGCGAATTTGGCGATTAGGGGCGTTTTTTTTTTTTTTTTTCGGGCTTTATCGGGCTGTCGGGCCTCAAATTCGGCTAATTAGTCGGGTCGGGTCGGGCCTCGGGCTGGCCCAGTCCGGCCCGGGTCGGGTCGGGTCTTAATTTTCAGGCCCGATGAGAACTCTACAAATAGAATAATAAGAGGAAAATGTTTATGTTATATAAATTATATTCTGTTGTAGTTTGCTACATGATAAATGGTGTCATTTGTAGAACTGCTGTATAAAGCAATATGTGACTGCATCACAGCCGAGCTGATATTCAGTATAACAGCACTCCCTGCCATGTGATATTGTTTAATTAATTATCACACTATATCAACAATATATACGCACACTATCTGGACTGAGAGGTCATTTCACTAAACTTCAGTCCACAACAGCCAGGATGTCCTGCACTTTGTTGAAAGTCAAATTGCTTCTGAGGGAAAAACAGAAACAAACAAACAAACAAAAAAAAAAACTTTTGGGTCCCATAGGGGGCGAAAATAAATCTTTATCAAACTTGGAGAGGCTCTAAAGCCTTTTTTCACTTTTCACTCGATTTCCTTCTGCTTTGTTAGTTACACTGTTTTTTTTTTTTGTTGTTTTTTTTTTTAACTTTCAGTCTCTGTATCCCTCTGGTTTTCCTTTTTCTTCTTTCTTTCTTTCTTTCTTTCTTTCTTGCTTGCTTTCTCTCGGTTTAGCTTTATTTTTCTGTTTCACAGTTGTTCTAACAAAGTAATCTCCACAACTCACCTGGCTACATTCCCACCGCTGTACCTGCCTGACTGCACACAGACACACACACACACACACACACACACACACACACACACACACACACATAGGCATACACAGAAGCATAAGTACACATAGAGGCAAAAATACACATACATATACACACACATACAAACACACACATGTACAGTGTATCTCCCTAATTCCTGCACTCATCCTCCATTTACTTAGAAAAACAAGCAAGACCAATCAGACAGCAAGTGTGTGACAGACAGCTAACTCAGCAGGTGGCGTGTCTGTATTCACCAAAGTCTGCTGAGCGGACGATGCACTCAATACAAAACCGTACCATACAGCAAAAAAACAAAAAAAAACAAAACACAAGTCATTTTGCAAAAACAGAAACCAGAATTGAAGACACTTGTCACAGCAGGAGACACTGCCAACATCCAATTAGCAACTTTGTAACCATCATTCACTGAAAACTAATGTTAGCTCTTCAGTGCACGACATAAATTTTGTTTTTGCCGTCACCTCTGCTTTTCCCAAATAAGGAGATATGGGTCTGTGATGCTAAAAGGTACCATATGCGAATGTCACACACGTCTTCAGCGATGATGAGACGTCTGCAAAATGTGTTTGCAAATGTGTGGGTGCAGGACCAGTGTTCATTCTGACACAGCACAACCACAAAACTGCTCTGCAATTAAATCAATCTTCCTTCACGTACTATTTTTGAATGTGCTGCTTTGCTTCCGATAAACATTCAGGAAAAAACGTTAGAGAGGAAGAGGCGAGGTGGCACGCAACGTTGTGAAAAGAGGCAGAAAACACATCATTCTTCATCAGTAATTTGTGATTTTTTTGAACATTTTTGAACATTTTTTGAACCAGCACTGGAATAGCACTGACAGGTAATTCATACAGGACTATCTTCATGAAGACCCTGTCCCTTTTATGCCATTTTCTGTCATGCTCTTGATAATTCACATACAAAGACATTAAAATTCAGGCATGTATGTGTGTGTCATCAACTGTAGGACAAATTCTTTTTTTTATCTTCATGCAGCCAAGGCTGGCTGTGTCTGCTTACTTTTTTTCAGGAACTCCATTGACTACACAGCACACATATATGACATTAGTACTAACCCCCATACTTGAGTGGGGGTAAATGTTAAGTAACAGGAGGGTTAAAAAGTTCTGCTGCTGTGGCTGACATTCATGCCCAGGCGTAGAAGTCGTCGACGTTTTAATTTAATTTGTAAACTCTCTTTTCATCAGCGACTGTATTGCGCGAGAGGATTGGTGCATGTGGAGAAATCGAAAATAGCCAGACTAAGTATGATAGTAACTTCTATTTAATAAAAGAGAGACGCAGCCAAATCCACATCAGCCTTTTTATGACATGAATGCACCGGAGGACGCCTGCACTTTTCAAATCGATGCAGGCAATTACCAAGCAGCGTTAAAAGTAACTCTGACGAAAAAAAAAAAAAAATACACCTGAGCGGGCGCTTCACTTTGACGGAGGAAAGTTTCAAATGGCTGCAAGCTAATTTTTGTGTGGGACTGAAATGAATGGAAATTAATGGTTACCTGGAAGGCAGAAAAACTGCATTTAGACATTTGAAAAAGTACCTTGGAAAATGTCCAGTAGTAACGTGGAAATATACAAAGTGTTTCAGTAATTTCTCTCTTCCTTATCAGTGCATAGATTCCAATCTCCTTTTTATCATCTCGAGGTTGCCAATGCTGCTGCCTTTATGCACAAAATTGACTACATGACTAAAATGACTGAATTGCCGGCGCTTTTTTGGAAATGTCTTTTTTTTGTGTGTAAGGGCTCATCCTTATGCAGCATGTGGTAACACAATCATCACACAGAGATAGAGGATCAACTGTGGAGAGGCTACAGGTTCACTGTAAGGACGCCTTTGTATTTAGTCTAGCAGGGATGATTTAATTGAGGAATATGAACGAAAATTATTTCATGAGACAGGTTTTGAAGATATAGTACAGTGTTTTCTTTTTCTTTTCTTTTTTTTTCGGTCCACCAGGGTGATTTTGCAGAGGCTTATACATGCATCTTCTTCAAGAAAGACAGATAGTTAATATATATCTGGAAAGAACTGATCCTCTAAAAGCAGTTATCCGCCTGTGGTGAAAGGGGTTGTATTGCACTGAAAATAATCAGGGTATTTTAGCAGCAAAAAGATGAAATTACGGAGCAGCCGGCCAATACAATCCATTATTTCTAGTGTGCAACATTCAACAAAGAGCTGTCAGCGGTCCTAATTCAGAATAAATACATGAAGATGGGGGACTTTTGCAATGTGTAGCACTGTAATGTAATATCAGAATGTTTCCTGATATAGTGGCAGAGGATATATAACACCACTTACCGTACTTTCTCAGTTTGTTTTTTTTACAGCCTTACTGGCAACACAATGCTCCCCTCACTGGTTTTGTGTGAGTGTACCTAATATATCATGCTAAGAGGCTATTTCTATAGATCCAGCCTGGCTATGGCACCATGTCTAACCCTAATCACCTTCTGTCTCTGACTGTCTGTCTCTGACTGTCGCTCTCTCCCCACCCCTGCCCTTCCTTGTTTCTTTGCCTCTCTCTGTCCCCTCATCTCTGTCTCTCTCTCTTTCTCTGAAATTGTGGCATCAGTTTAGTGCATGTGTCTCGGTCTGAATTACCACACCAACCATTACGTTGTCCAGAGTCCTCCAAACCAACCCTATTCCAGTAACCCCAAGCCTGCCATCAGCTGCTGCACGGTTAGAAGAAGTACTTTGAAGAACACAGCCAAAGTCGTTAGGTTGGACGTGCTGTAGCCCACCGACTGCAGCTTCATCCAACCCCAAACAGTCATTAGGCTGTAGCTCTGTCATTAACCATGTCGTCCAGTGTTATTAATCTCAGAGGAGTCTTAAAAAGGCTTTTACTGAGAGAGAGAGAGTCAGCTGCTAACTGCCAGTGTTTAGACTGCAAGAAGTTTCAATGTGGGTTTATCCTGGCCGGCGATGGAGTGGTAAATAAAAAAAGATGGTTAAACTGTGGCCTGTAGCTGGTGATCATCACGAAGGATCACAACTGCCAATATGAACAAAAGTCATAGTTTTTTTTTTTTTTTTTTTTTTTTTGGAAGGAAAAAAAAAACATTTTCTACCCAATAACAAGCAGTTAACCATAAAACTTTTCAGCACATAGCCTACCTGCTTCACTTCAAAGGGCCCTTCTAGTAACCTTATGACCATTTTCATAATTCTTCCTGAAAAAGTTAATCTTGGACAGTGATATATTATTTTTCCACCAATCACAATGAGTCTTACATTTGCTGCAGGTTAATCGGGAGCTTGGCTAGGTCGAACACAGCTGTCTGTAATTACTCAGTCAAAGTGAGACTCGTTTTGATTGATTTTGTCACTGGAGATCACACAACACTGGTAATGGTCGATGGCAACATACATGATATGGACTGTGGGAAGGAAGTGACATTTTGCTAGGCTAAGTTATATTTGTGAATTTCGTTGTGTGAAAGCAATTGCTAGTGCCGGCATTGCCACTAGCTTTGCACTAACAGGCCCTAGCATCATCAACATTGAGTTTTGAACCATTGCTATTCCAAGTAATTATTTTCATAACTACTGGAGCTAAACTGACTATTATAGCTTAGCCTAAGTCGTCCATCAAAAACAGAGCATTTGGCCGATGGACAGCCAGGCATCATATACCTTCCTTCTCCTACATGATGTCATTTCCCTCGCCTTCTGCCATGGCATCTTCAGCCGGGTACCTCACTTCAAATCCTTGGGTAGCACCAGCTGTACACTGGCTTACTATTCTTCACCAGAAACAAATGTGAAATGCAGCGAGACTAGTATAAGGAATCTCCCCCTGCCTTCCTAACTCTTCTTTCCTCTTTGTTTTCCTGCTCCTTCATTCCCCTTGCTCTGCTCTCTGCCTTCTTTCTGTCTATCAATTTCTATTTTTATGGATGTGAACGTTGCACAACAGTGGGTTGCATTCAAGGTTTTTTCCCCCACTTGAAGAGATCCGTGTGATGAGATTGATATGACAACTGCTAGTTCACAAGGTCAGGACTTGCTTGGCTGTGACGCTGGATAACAACAACCTGCGTTCAACATTTCCCCCCCACTTGAACGCTATCAACTTTGTGATGTGATGTGATTTGATATGACAACGGCTGTCTTCTTTCTAAACATCTTAATCTCCCCTCTTTCCTCTCTTCCTCTCCTGTACGTTATCAAGATCCAGCTGAAATTCTTTGGGGCTCCCGTTCAGCCTCTGTCTTGCGATTTATTGGCTGACGTCAATGTTTCATCACACTGGATCAAGCCGTACCACTGATTATGTATTTTGCAATGCGTCAAAACAATTTCTACTTCTTGCCTTGCAAAACACAAGTGTTATCAAAAGTTTATCTACACTGATAGAGGAAACCAGAAAACCAGAACCATTTTTTTTTTTTTAACTCGAGAAGCCAGCACTGAAATAAATACTGTTTCAATATTGCCCTTGTGACTGCTTGTGACTGCTTGTTCCTATCATAATCACATGGTAATTGGCACATCAAAGGAAAATTCAAGCCTAGTTTTGTTTGAATTTGAATTTTTAGGCCAAGCAAATGAACGGAGTAAACTGATTTTAAAGCCATGATCCAGCCTCATGATGGATCTACTTTTTTTTTTTTTTAACATGGCCTGTGTGTATGAAGCTGATAATTTATTTTGGCTACATCCTGTTATATGAGCTTCTCTTGCTATGCAGCAAATTTCTGGGCTCAAACCTGTCAATTAACAACAAGCAGAAGATGAGACATTCTAATGCTGAGAAACTCAAGGACGTGTGGAACAAGGAAGATGCACAGATAATCCACACCAGAAATACAATTTTTTGTCAACACCAGGGTAAATAATTGAAGGTGTTATGGTGGAGCATTAAAAACTTATGTAATACCCCTTAAATGATAGAACTGAGATTATGCTGTAGACATAAAGTTGTTTTCAGTTGATGTAACACGTGTGTGCAAAGTACTGGCCAGCAACAGCTTGCAAAACGTTTAACCTGGTGATCCAAACTTTTAATCAAGTTTTAATTATGTTTCTGAACAACTTTCATAAATTACATAACCAAAAAACAAAAAGGAGAAAAAAAAGAGCAATACTCTACATGGCATTCAATTTTCCGTTCATTTTAATGTTAATTTCACACTTACATGACATTTTCAGATGTCACCATTTTGATTTCACATGGGATACTGAAGCACACAGCATTCACAAAAATGTGCAGCGAGGAAATAGGTAGGTCCCGCAGATGCACAACATAAATTATGAACCAGCAGATTATTACAGCAGCACTATAATTACAGTGAATCACACTGAAGTGGACCTGTCTCGTTCCTCTCAGAGCAACTGGAAAGTGCCATCATAGACATGGCTTATGTAAAATGGCTAACTGCCTCAAAATAAGACAGCAATGTTGGTTCTCAGTAGAGCACAGAGTTCCAACAAAGTCACGGCTGCAAGTTACAGCCCTGTTTGTGCTAAGGAGCGCCCCCTTTTGGCCATGCTGTTGTCATAGGGCACTCCCTTTTTGGCCAGTCTCTTGGGAAGCTGGTCAGTGCTGCTGTGACCGGTGAATGACCTCCTCACTGGGTTTCATGATACTATGTGGACGTGTTTGGAGACTATGGCCTTGTTTGTGCCAAGCCCCACCCATTGTCATAACCCACTGAAGGTGATTGGCCCAAAAAAATGAAGTCCAGTGCTGTGTATTATCTTGCTGCCAGACAGGTGGACAACTAATAATAACATAAATACGGTAAGAAATTCTCATTGGTCATTGTGCCAAAGTCAGTGTCCCTGGGCAATACGTGGGTAATGTTCCGTTTGGGCATGCATCTCCCAACATGGTATCATAGCCCACATGGCTTATAAACACTAACAAGTATTTCTTAGATCCTATTCCCCTTTTCTAAAACTAGACAAGGGCTTCTTCTCATCTTTGATTAAAAAAAAAAGAAAAAAAAAAGTCTATGAGAGATGTCTTTTCAGGCCATGGTGGAGACCCATGGTGACATTAAAGCCAACACATGTCAAGGGTGGATTCAACACTCTCGCCGGACTGCCAGAAAAAAAAAAAAAAAAAAAAAAAAAAATTCAGCTCAGATGTGGGTGAAATGCCAGCTGGCCTGACAGAACTCGTTGTCTGTATGATGGATAAAATTACAGGGTGAAACAATAGTACAAATGAACAGATTTGTGTTGCATTTTGAAAGAACTTGATGAAAACTGTCCATCTGATAAACATGTTTTCACAGTCGTACTGCTGTGTTGCTACAGTTGAATAAAGCCTCTACTCATTTTAGTTGCCTTTTCCTGTGATACAGCATGAAAAAAGTAATGGCACATATCCCAAAAACAAAAAAAAAGAAAAAAAAAAAAAAGATTTCTGTGTCAAGTGTTTCAAAACCAGCAACATGGTTTGGGCAATCGTTTTAAATCAATTGAAAATGAAATCTAACTTAAAGAAGGACTGAGATGTTTGATACCATTTTCACCTCTGTATGTCCAGTGGTTCAGGTCCTGTGGGTAGCATTTCATGTTAGCTTAGCATAAAGACTTGAAGTCTGTGGGAGTCATTAGCCTAGCTCCGTCAAAGTAAAAAATAAACCTTACAGAAACTCCGAAGCTGCCTTATTTACACAGTGTATCATGTGCAACCGTGGAACACATTTATCCGTCCATCTATCACAGTGATTGGCGAACCGCTGAACAACATAGGATCCTGGTAATGTAGGGATGAGTCTGGTTTCATCACTGCTGTTTGGCCACATTTGGATTTCTTCTTACCCGGAACAAATTTAATAGATTTCCATCTAACTTCGCTTCTTGTTTCAAAGAGGATTAGCCATCTGCATTGCTCAGAATAGTGGTCATCATCCCTGCATTCACTCAGACTGGAACGCCGACCATGTAGGATCAACCACAATACAATTATGTAAAAATATGGACACGATTTTAAAGGCATGTCTGCAGGGCTCTCATTTCAAATTACATCCATATTTGACGTGTCTCATGACGTCTTGTCCTCTTGTCTTTTACCACCTCGAGTTTTTCACCTCTGCTTTGCCTCCTTTCCTTTTCGTTCTCTCCTCTCCTCTCTTCTCTTCTCACATCTGCTCTAGCTCCTTCATGCAAGAACATTCTGTCTCCATTTATATCTTTATTGTAATCGACTGCTGACATCGACTTCCCACTGAGTAGAAAGCAATTCCTGGCCGGACCTTTTGACCAAACCAAAACATGGAGAATGCATTGCAAAATCTCAAAAGTATGAGTATCAATGGGAAAATCAAACAATTTCCCTGAACCAGCTGACCTTGCAGAGATTACACGGAGATTGATGATGTTAGGGTTGAGATTGGCTTGCAAGCTATGCTGCCCAAGTGGGAGCTGTGTTCAAAAGTTTTCTCCACTCCAAGATTTCTCCACAAAGTCAACAGTGGATAGAAATGGGCTGTGAAGCACTGACAGGCCAATTGGTGAAAGTAAACACTCCTCTTGCTTTCCCTTCTCCTCTTTTTTCCTCTCATCTCTTCTTCGGTCCTCTCAATGCCGCTCTTTTGTTTGCATTCAACTTTCCGCAACAAGGAGCTGCATTCAAGATTCCTCTATTTCAACAAAATCAACAATGGAAACAGATGGCCTGTGAAGTGATGTTAGACCGACTTGATAAAAGAAGACAAAAAATCTCCTTGTTTTGTCTCTGCCCTTGTCTTTCCTCATGTTTTTACTTTCTTTACTTTGCACAATAGGCTGCATTCAAGACAACAAACTGCGTTCAAGATTTGAGCTAAAATATTTAAATAGACTGTAAGCAAAGTCCATCTGGAAAAAGTAAACATTGTCTTCTCCTCCTCTCCCTCCCACTGCTTTCCTGTCCTCTTCTCCCCTCTCACCTCCTCCATTCCCCTCTCCTGTCCATAGAAATGCTGCTAGATTTGTTGGCATGTTGGTTGCACAACAGGATTGTGTTTTCACTGAAATAATAGCGACTGCAGAAGGGGAATATGGGCAAAATCTGAACCATCAGCACAAAGCACCAACACATGAAATACATCACAGTGTGTGTGTGTGTGTGTGTGTGTGTGTGTGTGTGTGTGTGCAATCTCCTCTGTGAGCATGTCATGTCCAAACATCACAAATGTCCTCACCGATATTAATACATTTTAGCCATTAAAGATTCCAAGTGCCTAAGGAATCGTTTCGGTCCCGGGGCAGCTGACAGAATTATTGATTTGCATGACTTTGCTGATATGAAATAGTTTTTCGAGGGAAATACAGCAACTGTGTGTGTGTGTGTATTTGTGGGTATGTGGGAGAGAAAGACAGAGATTGAGCTGCATATGTAAACTAATGCAAATCAGTTGTATATTGTTGCTTCAACACACCATTTTAATTACTAGCAACTGCAAAAGTGTATGTATATGTCTGTGTGCGTGTGAATGTGAATGCATCTTTGTTTGTTTGTGTGTACCTGGATGTGTGGAGGTCTGCATGCCAAACTGCACTCTCCTCCCAGACATAAACCAGTGATTCAGCTGTTAAAAAGTAAGCATCTTGGTATTTACCCACTAAAAACTCACCGACTAAAACGTGTTTTTTCCCAGGCAATTTTACAGCCATATTGCCTGGAAGTGTTGTCGGGCGATGGCTTGATATGCGATGGCTTCCGTGAGTTTGCAGCAATAAAAGAGTTTGCTCCATAACTCCATAACCTGCATCTTGTTCCAGGAGAGACAGTTTTTGTTTTCATCTCAGTAAAATGAGCTAAACTAGTCCGCAGTATATGATACCATATCATAAAAAGAAATGATACAATACCATAAAACTTTATAGGCCCATTTAGTGGAAATGGACAATCGTCATTTTATATAGCCAAGGCAACAGCAAACCGACGATTTAAAGGGAGGCTTCGCTCTAAAATAGATTTCACACATAGAGCCATCAGGATATTCATATCCTGCTTCTATCCTGCATTTATCCTCCATTGGTGCTGCCACATTTTGCAGCATATTCTATATCAGTGTTCTTAGAGAGACCTTAGTAGGCACAATGTGGCAAAAAATATCTTTCAGTGTGAATTTCCAGGCCTTTCTTTGCTTTGTGTGGTGGTGTTAAAGGAAATAAAATGAACAGTTTTAAAAAAAAAAAAACAAGCCCTTCAGAAGCAGCAGTGCAGCTGCATGCAGTGGAAAGCTGTACATCTTCATGGTTATATCTGCATTTTCATGGCTTGATACCAGTTTACTTGAAGTGCATTGTGATGCATGAAAATAGATTATGAGCCCATTACAAGCACAGAGACATTTTTCTTAAAGGTGCAGTATACAAATTTACCAAGGGTTGATTTAAGTGATCACCCAACCTCAACTAAGATGTGGAATAAGCATGTTATTTGTGAGTTCAGGCAACTGTCCTCACTTAAACTGACCCTCTGCAATTTCGCACAGTGCACCTTCATCATTAAATGCCAATAGACGAAAACCAGAAATTTGCACTGAGTTGATCTTAATGGTACAGCAAAGCAAGTGCCCCATAAAGTAGGTAACCTTATAGTTGTTGCACAGTGTTTATTATATGTTGTCATGTTCTCAGAACGTACTCATGATGGCTTGCAAAGCCTTAAAAGCTCCATTTTAAGTGAAATGTTTACCTCATGTTCACTGCTCAGTTGCAAAAAAGAAAAAAAAAAAAAGAACATCCCCTTATTGTATAAGTCAAGCAGTGAGCCTTACTTTAAATGCCAGCAATCCCTCTGCGTCAATGTCACATTACTCAAATTAAGGGTATATCGTGTCGGAGTAAAGCTCTTTCACTTCATTCCTTGGACTGATCTTATGGGTTAACAGACAATTTGGGCTTCAAATGAGTTTTGAATTTTACTGTACCGTTAACAGTTTTGAATCAGACAATATCTCCATGTGTGAGTCTGTAGAAAAAATCCTGGGCACTATCACCCTCCCGTTCGCTCTCACAGCAGCAGCCACAGAATTTGTCTTATGATGGTATCTTTATAATAAATAAGTAAGTAAGTAGCAGGCGTCCCAAACAAACTAATCATTTGTGAATTGCACATCGTTGCTATCTACTATTTTACCCCCATGCCTGTTTGTCACTTCAGAATTAGATACACTCTGCTCCCCAGATACAATAAATCTACAGCAATTTGTCTCATTGACACTGGTGGAGACACACAGCGGGGACACATGCAGAGTTTTGCGGTGCATGCTGATGCGCTGTGAGGAAACCAGGGCCACGTACAGGGATAGCAGGGGGGACAGTGCAACACATACAACGGACAAAATAAAATATCACTCTTTATATTATCCATGAGTATTTCAAATGTCATTGTATACAGTGTGACTGCAGCTGAAGAAGGAGGTGCAAAAAGTGTATAGTGCTGCATTTATCCAGTGTGCCGTGAAGAATAGTCTTTGTGATTGTTGTTGTCATGTTATGTCATGTCTGATTATATCTGGATCCCCTTTGTTCCATGTTTGTCCTTAAAGGAACAGTGCACCAACTTGCAACTAGTGCAGTCTATCCACCCAGATAGGAGTAGTAGTGCAGACATCACCTGGATGCCCGGCATAGTCCACAACCCACAGGAGCAAAGAGTTTCACTGCAAACTATTTCCAGCATTTATTCAATTCAGTGTGACCACAAGCAGTGATTAAATGATAGTCACCTAATTGTAGTTATTTGTTCGGTGATTCATAATTCCTTCCTTCAGGATGCCACAGGAGGCAGGGAGAGTGCAGTGAGTGAAGCAATTAACAGAATTCACTATCTCTCTCTCATTTGATTTGTTCATGGGTTACATTAAACTCCACAGGAATAAAAGGACTATATAAATAATGGCAGTTTAAATCATTCTAAAATGTGAACTTCATGCAGGAAGAACCAGTCAGGGGGCAAAGAGAGGGAGAGAGAGAGAGAGAGAGAGAGAGAGAGAGAGAGAGAGGCAGTTTAACAAATAATGTTAATGTCAGTGTAACAATCCCTGCCCATAAAAGCTCACTACATCAGTGTTTTCATCAGTTATGGCCAAAATGTGTTGTATTCTTGTTTTCTGTCAGCTTCTTTTGAATATGGACAGAAATCTTGCTGAAAACACATGAGCTATTAAAGTTCAGGGGATTATAAATGTATCAGAATGAATGAATTTATTAAAGACACAAAAGAACACAGAGGAGTAAATCACGCCTATATTTGTGTGTTGACTCAGCAGGGATCATATTAAATGAGAAAAGCTGATCGACAGGACGATAAATATTTGAACGCAATACACGGTGCCAGCTCCACTGCATTATATTCCATTATACTGTGAATTGTCACCTCATGCCTGAATTTTGGGTTTTCCTTTACATAAATAAAAACATTTCCATAACTTGATGCAGAAAAGGCACAAATTGGAGCTTAATGTGGCTCTGCCAGTGTTCAAATAAACCCCACGGCCATGGCACACAGGCTGTTAAGGGGTCTAAAGTGATCAGACTGATTGACACTGGCAGTGTGGCCTTTTCCCTGAGCTTGACCTTATGGGATTTCAAGCTGGTGCACGTACACACAATCGCACCAGCCAGCAACGTGACATAGCAGAGCAGAAATTGTTCAGTTTCAGTAGATCAAGCTGCAGTGGCAGGCAGGCGTTTCAGTTTTTCCAAACCCATCACAATCTACCTCAACTAATAATGCATAATAGAGACTCCCCTGCAAACACAACTAACATTAGCTATCATAGTTAAAGGGGACCATTTTACACCCCTTCTCATTTTCACATTAGGCTGAAAGGGACGTGATCCATAATGTCTTATTTAGGCCAAAAAAAAAAACATGTCCAGAGGAGGCTTAACACTCAACACTAATTCCTGTGAAATAATTCCTGAGGCTGTAAAGTGGCAGAGTGTGAAGTGAAACAGGCTTGTGCTCATACAGCACACTGGTGTGAGATTGTGCAACAGTGTTTGGACACAACCTATAGCGTGACATGTTTTCATAGAATGCGGCATAGGCCTTTGTTTATTTAAACTGAATCTAATTTACTACTGTGAAAAGAGAAAGTGAATCAAGATGTTTGGAGGATTTATGTGATCCTTGATTTATGTGATGTGCGGTATAAGGAATGCATGGTTAAAAAAATCATATCATGTGATTGGAAAGGATAGATAGATAGATAGATAGATAGATAGATAGATAGATAGATAGATGAAAGACACAAACTATAATTACATGATTGAAGTACTCCCACCTCCTTGGGAATGTGCAACTGCGCAGAAAATCACATGTGACTTTAATACTTTTCATTAAACTGAAAATATGCATCTGCAGGGGACTGCATTTCAACAAGAAATGATTGAGACCATCCACACACACACACACACACGTAACCACAAAGTCACTGGAATGGTGTTGATAGAGTCAGAATCTAGGAAAGAAAGAAAGAAAGAAAGACAGACAGACAGACAGACAGAAAGATAGTGTTTAGTTTATTAATTTGTGTCACATGTGTGTCTCTCGCTCTCTTTCTCTCATATACACACAAGCACTGCTAACAACTCCATTTAATGAGATTTTGGGGACTGCAACCACTGCTGTGGCCGACATATGCTTGTAACCTGTTCAGTTTCCACACACACACACACACACACACACACACACACAAACAAAGGCAGAATCACTTTAATCCAGAGCCAATCACCAATCAACCTCCCACATCTTTCCATGACAGAAATATTCTGCAGTGTTTCACAGCAGAAATAAACAGGACAGAGCTGTTTGCGTCTGTCTGCTTGTCTCTTGGCCTGGCTCAGTAGACCACCAGCTGTCTGTCTGTCTGTCTGCCAGCTTACCTTCTTGTCCTCTGTGTCCTGTCTGTCTGTCTGTCTGTCTGTCTGTCTGTCTAAATGGATGCACTGATAGATACTGACTGACTGAATAGAGGCTTTGCAAGTCATTTTGAATAGCAGGCTAAACCAGGTGTTACTAATAACATTTAATGAGGGTTCTGTAGCATTCAGGTCTAACAGAGCCAGGGTCCTGCTGCTGTTCATGTTGGCTCTCTGGAAACACTCTGCTGCACTTATACGCAACAGAACTTTACAGTATTTACAGGTTTTTTTCAGTTGCTTGAACTCATTTTGCAGATGCTTTGCTCACTGTGCCAAAACTCTAAACACAAGCAAATAAGAGACAACACCTGGAAATGAACCATTCACATTTATGGTAAACTGAAACTCAGTCATCAGAACTTAAAAATCCTTTGTCAAAATGTAACTCTGATGACTAAAGGATACACATTTCCATCATATGAACACACTTTCACAGCAGCAGCAACACAATAACACACTAAACAGAAAACACTGCATTTTTCACTGCTTTTCATTTATTTCTTCAAAAAGAATTCTGCGAAGCTCAAAATAGAAATTAAGCATCTTTTTCACAGTAACAACTGTTTCCAAAATAACCCAAAAAATAAAAATAAATGTCAACTCAAAACTGTATACAGCATACAGTATAGTGTACTTTACAGTACACTAAAGCAAACATAAAACAATACAGCAAAATCAAACTGCACAGTAAGTAGCACAAAATTCTGTTATGCTGAGGACTGGGGGAGCTGCAGATCTTGTTGTCTGTTAGGGTCCGGCCACAAAATCTCGTCTACATCGCATATGATGTCTTCCTGTCCTTACCCATCCCTGGATAGATGCTACGTCGATGTCTCCGCAGGCCTCTTCCATTGCTCACAGGAGAGGCATAGGGGCATGGGCTTGGCGGTCGTGGACATGCCACCTCCAAGCTGAAAAAATCTCCTCTATGGGGTTTAAGAATGGGGAATATGGGGGCAGGTACTGCACTATAAACTGGTTATGGTTTGCGAACCACTCACGGACCAGAGCAGCCCGGTGAAAACTGACATTATCCCAGATTACAACAAACCTGGGCTGCTGTGGTCTATTCTGTATGACTATATTGTGAAGTGCATCCAGAAACGTGACTATTTCTTGGGTGTTGTAGGGCCCAAGCTTTGCATGATGATGCAGCACCCCACGAAGGCTTATGGCAGCACATAGTGTTATATTGCTCCCATGCTGCCCTGGGACATGGACATTTGCCCTTTGTCCAATGATGTTACGTCCCGTCGTCTTGTTTTCCTCAAGTTAAATCCAGCCTCATCGATGTAAATAAATTCATGAGGGTATTCAGCTCCATCCATTTCCATGAATTTCTGTATCACAAAAAAATGTGGTATTTACTGTACTGTATTTATTGTAAATATTGTGAATATTTTTATGTCATGTAAACATATGGCCATTATTGGATCACTGTAGCCCACCAATACAGTAAAGTAATACAGTATTGTACACTAAAGGACTGTATCTCTTACCTGAACATATTCATTTCCAAGTGCTTTCACTCTGATACTGTTCCTCTCAAATACTACCCTGTAAATTTGTTTCACTGTGACGTTGTGCTTGACTAGGATGCGTCTGAGAGTGGTAATGCTGACATGATTTATATTGTGAAATACCCGTCTGTCTAACAGTATTTGCTGCTGAAGCTCCTGGAGATGAATTGCATTGTTTGCAAGCACTAGTATATCTACAATGGCCCGTTCCTGCTCTTGAGTGAACAGACGCTGCCCTCCACCTCCGGAAGGTCTTCTAGTCATTTTGTAGAAAAATGCAGCAACAACATTGTTACATATTGTATTTTTACTGTATATGTAGTAGTAGTAGTCATACTATACACAGTACTGTACTGTATTGTCTTACTGTGCTACAGTAATGGTAGCTTACTGTGTGCTTTACAGGACTGATTATTTTTGTTACAAGAGGAGCATTGTTCAACCTACAAGACACTATGTGCTATGGCACAGTAATATCATAGTGATAGTATGAATATGATAGTGATAGAGTTCACACCAGTACATACCTGTTCTCAAGTTTGAATGTCCTGATGATTGTTGCCACGGTGAAGTGACTGACTTGTGGAAGGACTCTCTGCCCTGCCTCCTTCATTGTCAAGCTGTGGTTTATCACATGGTCAGTCAAAGTTTCTCTCATTTCATCTGAAATATACCTTCGCATTTGCCTGGTGCACCTCATCCACGCCCACGTCCACGTCCCCTTTGTCTTCCTGTTCCTCTTTCTCTCACCGCCTCCACGCTTGCAAAGTACTCAAAGTGGCTAACCAGGGACCTGGTTGTAGTGCTTAGGCCCTGACTGATTGGTGTTCAGTTTTCTAAGTAAGTGCTTTCAGGTGTGTGTCTCAGATTTTCTAATTACCTGATGTGTTTTATATTTTGAACTTAAGTGTTTTCCCAATGGTAACCACATGATTTAATTTTTGAGCAAGGTGTCTTCTATATGAAATAGTGTAGGTATGGCCACACTGTGTTTAAGGTATAGTTACAATGAGTTAAAGTTTTTCACACTGGTTTAAGAATTTGTTCTTAGTGTGTAGGCAATTGGAAAAAAACTGTAATGGCATTAGACCTGGACTAGACTGGAAACTGACTTAAAGTCTAGTTGTGTGCAAAAGATTAACATAAATATATAATGGGTCAAAAATAGAGATACATGAAAAGATAGCCACAGTGTGGGTGTGAGTCCACTCAGTAATTAGAATTTAATTATTCATTCATTCATTTATTTATTTTTTTATACCACACAATTTTCAAATAGGGGAGCGAGGGGTACAACCTAACCTTTCAGGCCAAAGGCAAAAAATGTAGGATATCTAGGAGTTAGAGAACTCATTTTTTTATTCAAGCAACATACACATCTCTGCTTCAAATGAACACTTTAACTTTGTTTCTAGAACCTACCATTTTTGTGGAATTTCACCCTAAGTGGAAGAAGAAAAATGTTACAATTTACCCCACAGGTGGGGCACACACACACACAGCTACACTACGTAGCTAACATTACTTTTATGTTCGTGACAAATATGCAGTTGTTTTTATTGCGGCTTAGTTGTAACACTGCGTTACAACCAACCCCACTGTGTAGTCACTGGTCTCAAACCTGACTAGCACTTGCTATGAGTTAGCTAAATGTTTTGAATCAGTGTTATGTTTTAGGCAACATGATGCTTAATACACTGATGTAAGATTGGATTCGGTAACGCACACACACAGTTCAGTAGTCAAAAAATTAGAAAGGTAAAGAAATTCACTTACTTGGTGGTAAAACACACTTTTACACGTATCTTCGCGCTGGGCTCTCTTACGATCATGTGACGAACTAACCGGAAGCACTTGCTGGATGACCTTGTGCAACTACCTAAAAGTCCGTGTTACAACTTACCCCGCGTTAGTTTCTACCCCGCGCTCCCCTACCATTTCAACTATTATTACCTGAACATGCACCATGACATGATACACTTTTGTGAATATACCTGAGCCCATGGACATTATGGCCTTTGTAATGTTGAGGGAACATAGGATTGTGTATGCTCCTAATGTTTATTGTTATGTGTACGTTACATTGTTCATATATTATGAAGTTAATAAAAAGTGTTTTTGAGTACCTTTGGAGACAGCATATATCGGTGGCAAATTGATCATTTTCCACTCAAAAGCTGAAGGTCACAAAACACGACCAGCTCCTCACATCTGCCCAAAGAGCTAAGAATCTTTAAAATGGCTGCCAAGAAGCAGTCTTGCCAATTTTGTAACAGTGAAAGTAGCTTTTGGCTGATTAAATGATGCTAGACGTTGCCAGATGACATCATATAATAATTTGCACATTAATATATTTGCTGCACCAATTTTCCCTTGCACTCCTCTTTGGGGGAGACAAGCCAATATAAATGCACATGCATCACCATTAGCCCTACCTGATTGCTGTCGAACACTCTGGGACACAAGATATTAACTTTAACATTTTTAGATTTTTTTGCTGGTCACTTTTGAGAAATAAAGTTGCTATACAGGGCTCTGAAATATCACTTGATGTAGCAACAAATTCTCAACAATCGCAGCACCGCCAGAGGATGTGTTATGTCACCTGAAAGCACGGTGTAACCACTTCATGGTGTCTTTGTGGTGAAACCAGTCCCTCGAAGCAGGGTGGAAGCGGTGAAGCTGTCTTTCTTTGTCTGGCTCAGCAGCTCCTTATATAACCCAAACAGCCTGAGCTGTAAACTCAACTATCAGAGCCTGCAATATGCGGATTTAACATGTAGGCACACACACACACACACACACGCTCCCACACATGCTCACACTTGCATTCAAATCACATAGACACACAGGCACCGGCACACACGCTGTGAGACACTACAGAGGAAACGCACATACACACGAAAAGGACTGAGTAAATGTCGCAAAACATTTACACTGTGGGAGACAACTAAGCCCAATTAGGTAGGGATGAGAGCGGCAGGCATTGAAAGAGAGGAGGAGGGAGGGAGAGAGAGAGAGAGAGAGAGAGAGCAAGGGCGAGCGAGGCAGACAGACAGGCAGGCAGGCAGGAGTACAGACGGAGACAGACAGACAGATGGAGAGAGGAGGGTGATGCATGAAAAGACAGACAGCTGGGGAATAGCGAGAGTGAGAGGAGAATAAAAAAAACGACAGCCGTCAATCAATCTCCCGCTCCGTCTGCAGAGAGGGATTGAAATTCTGATCAGATCCCCAAACGCACACCTGAATAAAGAGAGGGAGACAGACTATTGTGTGTGCATGTGTGCATAGTTAACTTCTGGTTTTGTGTGTGTGTGTGTGTGTGTGTGTGTGTGTGTGTGTGTGTGTGTGTGTGTGTGTGTGTGTGTGTGTGTGCGTCTGTCTTGTGGCATTTGTGTACTCTTTGTTCATGTTTGTACATACAATATGTGTGCATTTATGGTTGTTTCAGGGACCAATCAAGCTTTCTCTTTGAATGGGTTAGAGAGAAATATGCATGTACGGTGTAGGAGAGAGTGTATGAAAGCATTTATGAGTGTGTGTGAATGTTTTTACTATTTGTTGTGTGTCTGTGTGTGTCTCTGTGTTTACTGAAGCACATATACACACAAAGGTCCAGGCCATACATACATTCATCAACACATTAGTCCCTAGTTGGCTGAAAATGTCAATATTCACTATTCACACAAACAGCAAACGTTGCTTGTGCCAGACTGCCAGGGAATGGTCAGTCCCACTTATTCATAGGTTATTTTATTAGGAATTTCTTCTATGTCAGAGAGGGAGGAAGGAATGATGAGAGAACAAGCACAAATATTTTGCATGCCGTTTGGTCGACGCACTGAGCCGCTACTTAGATTGATGAAAAGTGCGGACTTTTGAAATGTTCTGAAATTCCTGGCAAACCTTCTTTTATGTATTTTCACTTCATCCTTTTCAGCGTTGAGATTTTTTTTCCCTTCAAAATATGAACCACACAGGTATACTGCATGCTTTTTCGCGCGGTAGGTTGGCCTTGCATTCACAGTGCAGACGTCACGATCAACAAGGCAACAAGTCCCTTCTTTTTCTGTCATCCGAAAAAGCATGAGTCACTTCTTTAACACATTACCAAATTACTTTTATCACAGAAGGTATGAATGAGGAGCAGACACCTGAATATTGTATATAGAAGCTGAGGTTATGTTTACTTGAATGGGTTGAATGCAACAAAGTTGGAGGTTCCTTGCCTTGTATGGCTCAGTAGGTAGAGCAAAGTGGTGACGCTGCCATTATTTAGCACTTCTGTTGCCAATATAATTTAATAGGTCAAGCAGATCACACACTCTGTCACGGTTATGCAGAAGCCACACCAGAGGTAGTCTGTCTCCTAGCCCTAATTGTTGCTGTGACACTCAGAGCACCAGCTCCATAGCCTTTTGATTATCCCTGCCTTCATTTCAGTGGCTATTCCTGACTCATACATAAATAATGTTGTTCTAGTACAGTCTGTGTAAATTATCATCGCCATGGCGACAGGTTGTGTAATAGTTAGCTGGTCAATTACCAAAAAACTGAAAGTAACAGATGTTTTCCCACCCATGCTTTTTCCATCGTCCATCCATTCGTCCTTTTTCCGTTCATCATTTTCCCATCCATCCATCGATCTATCCATTCATTCTTCCATTTTCAATCCATCGATCCTTATTCCATCATCCATCCACCCATCCATCCATACTTTTTCTGTCCTTCATCCATCAATCCATCTATTTTCAGTCATCATCCATCCATATTCCATCATCCATCCATCCGACATCCAACCTTTTTCCAACGATCCATTCATCTATTCATTCATGATCCTTCCATCATCATCTATCCATCCTTTTTCCATAATCCATCTATCCATTCATTCATCTTCCTTCCATGTATCATCCATCCATCCATCCGTCATCCATCCATTGTTTTTGCATCATCAATTTTTCATCCAACCATCTTTTTCCATCTATTCAATCTTTTTTCCATCCATCATCCATCAATCATTTTTCCCTCCATCCATCCATCCATCCATCCATCCATCTATCTGTGCATCTATCATGGCATGCATCAGTCAGAAGGCTGGGCTCGCCAGAAACAGAAAATTCCATTTAATTTTGAATATTTCTTAGGATTTATATGTAAACCAATCTAACGTTATTGTATATGTTTGGAAACAAATGTGTTGTTGGAGATATTTTTCTTATTCACAAACTGGAATGAACTCCAGCATCAGCCGTCAAGAACCTGATCCCGGGTGCCTGATGCTCCGGTGCAGTGCCACACAGCCAGTGTGGCAGGGTGAAATGACTTTAAAGAGAGTGTTCTCTTGATGGCTGACACCTGATAGCTTCGGTCTATCTTGGCTGTTAGGGTTTCCATTTCCACCGGGGCTAGCCATGTTAAGAACTCTGCACTTGTGTTACTGTGCAGCACTTTGGAAAAAAGTGCCTTCTGAGTGGCATGTTATTATTATTTCTTCCTCCCACCCATTGAATAGGAGGAATGGCTAGGGGAGCAGCCACTCTGCCTCAAAAAAATTGAATGCTACTGCCCACCAGGGTGGCTGGTAGCTCTGTGCTCATTCTGATTGATGGGGCAAAATCACAGTTGACACAAACTAAATCAGCCAAATCATATCTGCATATTTATGTGTTATGCCACTCAATTGATTTTTGATTTCATTTTGCATCCTCCCACTTTCCTGCACACATCCTCTGTCTTTGTCTCTCCAACACATTTTTATACATTTGAATTCCCCCCCCCCCTCTCTCTTGCTGCCTCTGTCATTGAGACCGATAAAGCATGGTGTTTTCGGTTGGAGCATAATGGATGATTTTGCAGAGTGGAAAATGACGGGTTATTTCCTTGAAGTCTATCAGGGCAGCAGCAACAGCAGGCTCTAAGTCAGTGAGGCTCAGTGGAACAGAGGAGGAATTCAGGTGATCTGGTCTGCTCAGTGTTTGATACTATGACTAGAGGAGTCTCATCTCTCCGTCTCCTGGTCTGATTCTCTCTCTCTCCCTGCTTTCTCTGTTCCTCTTACTGTATTTGACTCCCACTCTCTGTTCTAAATCGCTCTGTCCCTATCCTCTCCTTCCCTCTCTTTCTCTCTAACCAATATTTTCCTCTCTCTCTCTCCTGTCCCTTGCATTCCTGGAGGCAGACATTTTAACGATCGTCAGAGAAATGTGGCGTCTGTTCCCCGACCCTTATTTAGCTAATTAAAAGAGGATGTCACCCAAGCATCAATCTACAGCCTGTTGCCATGGTAATTACTGGCTCTGACCCTGTGACCCTACTCAGCATGTAAACATCCTATAATTCTGAGGAACAGGACAAAGGCACCTTGCGGAGAGAGGGAACGACAGAGTGAATTAACAAACTTTTTTTTTTTTTTTTTTTTTTTTTTTTTTTTACAGTATGGTAATATAATATGGCAAACTAAGGTGGTATTACATCATATGCAGACAGAGTACATTTGGTAGTGTATAGTGGTATATTAGTACTAGTAATGTACCATAGTATGTTAGGGTAGTATGATAGGGCATGTTAGAAATAAGGATGTGTATTATGGTAATTGTAGGTAGATAGACAGTCTCCTGTGCCTTCATTGTAGTCCTAAGTAAGTTCACCTATGAAGAGAAAAGAGCAACATCTGTGTTCATCTGCAGCTATAATTGAAATGTTGTACACTTCAGAGGACATGATCACTGTAACAAATAAAATACAAAAGAGACAGTTTAATTTTGACATAGTTTAAAGCTTGATTGGCTACGCAGGAAACAAATTCACTTCTTAATTTGGATGTCAGAAATTACTTGCCACTTTTCAGCATGTTAAAATTGTCATTGACTTGAAAATAATGGAGCAATCTGCCTTATTATATGTCTTGTTTCAACAGTGTAACACTTAAATACTTCAAACAAGCGCAAATACATCAAAATAAATATATTGAATTGTCTAACCACACAAGCAGGTTTCAGAGTGAATATGACACTGTGTAACTTAAGTTTTTTTTTTCCCTAGTGACTTCATTTCAAAAACCTGAGACTTCTATTATGACTACATCTGTACCGACATGTTCATATTACTCCATCGACTAGGCCTTATAAAAAGAATAAAAGTCCTCAGAACACTTATAAAAAACATCCCTTTTTTTCTGTTCAAACAAAATTGTACTGGGAAGGTACAAGACTTTAACAAGTCTATGTGTGGCTCTCCTCTCCTGTCATCCTTCTACCACTCATCAGTCTCTCACCTCTCATAGTTCATAATCTATCTCTGTGTGTATGCGTATGTGTCTACCTCTATCTGTCTTCTTCTCTTTCTCAAATTAGCCAGTCACATCAGGTTTCGGTGAAAAGGAGGAAGGGAAACTGGTAATGGCTTTCTAACGTGGACACTCAAACATACACGAAATGTATTGCTTGGAAAACGTGAACAATACGGAAAAGAGGGAGCGACGCAGGCAAATGACAGAGGGTTAGATGGGGAGACAGAAAGGTTAAGGGCGAGGTATAGACAACGGGGGCGAAAGATGGAGATTAAGAGGTGGGCGCATCACAGAGACAGAGGGAGGTTAGGAGGAGAGGAGATAATGGGAGTAGTAAGGAAGGGATTTGGAAGGGGAAGGAGAGCTGGAGGAGGTGAGAGAGAGGGGAGAGAGAGAGAGGACAGGAGGGAGGGAAGAGAAAAATTAGTGATCCCCATTAATCCTCTCCTTGGAGACTGGGTCAGATCTACAACTCCTCTGCACAAACCCATGATTGCAAAATCAGCCAGAAAGCCAGGCAGTCAGCAGGTCAGCCTGTTAATTAACAGTCAGTTAACCAGTCAGGGAATCAGCCAGTCAATTTGTCAGTAAGACGTCAATCAGTCAATAATGCGAGGATCAGATTACATAAGAACAGATCAGACGTTCATAGTTACAGATGTTGCCATGTTGTGGATGACAGAGGGACCACACCACACACTGGCCTCCAACCAATCAAATCATGCTGTTTTTGCACAATCTAGAGTGACGTCTACACGCAACTGTGGAGGAGAGTCAACAAATTAACACCATGACAGTGACATGCACACATTGTAGGAGCTGTCACATTAATCTACAAAATCCAAAACAAAATTCTGCCACTCTTGATTTTACGTTGGAGCATCCTTGGGCGTCATGTTCAAGAAATCCAGATTCTTAGAACGGGACATATTACACGTTCTTGGGATATATATTTGGGCAGCACGCTGGAAATCTGTCAACCACAGCAAATTGGTGTCAAAATCAGGCAGATTGATAGTTTAACCCGGGTATCCGCTGGTCAAAACAGTCAGTCAGTCAGTCAGTTAGGCATTGCCCTACCATCCATATCTAACGAATGAAAAGCCGTTGTGAAAATCACTTTGGGGGAATGATCTATTTTATTGGGTCATTAACAGCTAAGTTAATGACAAGGCAACAGTAAACATGTCATGCTGAATGAT
Organism: Myripristis murdjan; assembly: GCF_902150065.1. Lineage (NCBI taxonomy): Eukaryota > Metazoa > Chordata > Actinopteri > Holocentriformes > Holocentridae > Myripristis > Myripristis murdjan. The sequence goes on from NC_043994.1 coordinate 9,349,921, forward strand.
GCAGTCCCCCAGGGGGCCAATCAGTAATAAATATGTCAGCAGGCTTGACCATGTAATTGTAGCACCACCTTGGGATGATAAGTGTAAATTTAAAAATAACAGAGACACAGTTGTTAGATGTGTAATATACCCATCTTTTGTCAGAATCTTTTCAGCAGTGACAAATGAATAAATGAATTGATGCAGGCCGATTTCATCATAGGACACAAAAACACCAGTGACAACAGAGAAATTCATCATAGACATAGTCAAATGTGCACACTGACTGATGTGAATACCTCCCGTGTCAACATCTTGGGTTGAGGTGTAACAGTTCAAGATACACTAGACAGTCTCCTCGAGCACCAGGGATGAGAGCGGTTCAAACAGCTGATCAAGGCTAAGATAGATGAGTTCTTATCAGAGGATGAGATCAGGAGCCTTATATTCTCTACTGTTTGGTAATGAATATAAAACATCCTCCATATACTTTTCAGGGAGGCTTCAATACAATGAACTAAATCAGTGATGCTGAAAGACATCCTAGGATTATGATGGCTCTTTATAATAAGATCAGAGTAATGAGCAGTCTTTGCAAGAAAGCATTAAAGTGCCTCCCCTAAATTGCCCTGTTTGATTAAAAAAATCCACCAGAATGCAGTGATGAGATGCACCATTCCCCAGAGTTTTGCAAAAATCCAAACAGTAGTGCTTTTAGATACTGCATGAACAATCAATGTGCACAGCACATTCATGGGTAGAGAACTGAGATGCATCATGGTCAAAAAGACAAAAACTAAATCAGCTTGTCTTGATTCTTTCTAAATACTCCACTCTGGGATTGCAGGCAAAATGTAGAAAATGTTTACTAACTATACAGTCAAAGCAGGACTTCTGAAATGGGCACTATCTGTAGATTCTTTGACAAAGGTTAGAAGGCAACACTGACTTTTTACTAAACTGGTCCATTTTTCAGCTTACCCTTTATATGACAAGTGGATTGGCAGGAAAAAAAAATTCAATACCAACTGCAGTTCAATTCACTTCAATTCAATTTTATTTGTATAGCGTCAAATCATAACAAAAGTTATCTCAAGGTGCTTTACAGAAACCTAACAGATATTGGCACAGGGTGGCAGTGGCCAAGAAAAAAAAAAAAACTTTTAACAGGGTCAAAAACCTGGAGCAGAACCCGGCTCTGGGTGGGCAGCTATCTGCCTCGACCGGAAGGGCAGTTTACTGAAAGGCTTATCTTCCTATGTTAAAAAATACTAGCTGCCTACAGGAATTTAAAGGAAAATCAGAAGTTGTGGTCAGTGGTCCCAAAGCCCCTGGAGCATTCAAGGGTTACATAATAGCTACCATTTTTAGCTACAAAAATTCCCAAATATACCTTTAAGCCATCCATAAGAAAATACAGCGATGATAGTTTTTAATGCTTTTCCCTCCCATTGCACTGACATTATATCCTTGAACTATTTTCTTCAATGAATAACACCAATTTTCCTACTTTTGCCAGCAGACTGGCGGACTGAAATGTAAACAGAGTGCAGAGTGTCGTAATACATCAGCTTTCCTCAAGTAGCAAAATAGTTGCAAGATATAAATTAGCGTCAGTCTAATGGGAGCGATAAGTATTAGAACACATTAATGTTGCTGCATTTTGTTGTGGATGGGTCAAACATTTTTTTGGCTCGCTATTTGTGGCTAGCTCTTGCTCAGGATTTTCAGCTTTTTTTTCTCATAAATTAGTGAGGCTTTTTTTTTTCTCATAAATTTACGCATTTTATCTCAGAATTTATGTTTTTTCATAAATTTGTGACTTTATAGTCTCAGAATTTTTGAGTTTTTTTCTCATTTTTTTCTCTCATTTTTGTTTGTTTTTTTCACAACTGTATGATTTATGATTATATATATAGCTAGAAAATCTTTTACAAACAGTTCAGGTAAACAGAAGGTGGCAAATACAGACAATATGTGACTGAGACATTGAGTGCATGTTACATTGTGCTTGTTTATATGCTCATTGTTTTTTTGTTTTTGTTTAGTTAATAAGTGCATTCATAGCACCAACTAATGCAAGTGTGGTATACCTGTGAGTATTTACTGCTGTAAAGCTTGTGCACTTCAATGTGAAGGTCATGTAATTGCAACAGAGAGGACATATCACTGCAGGGGCAATGTTATCTCCATGTCTCTTTTTTTTATTTTATAGTTAATTTAATATGCAGTGTGCCTGAATTGGTTGCATGAACCCTGGGGATATGCCTATCCAACTGACCCGGGTCATTCTTATAAAAACATATTACATACAGGACTGCCTCGCCTCCTCCTGTGACAGCAGCAGCAGAGATGTTTATATTCTTTAGGATTTGTTTTCTTTCAGCAGAAGGTCATGCTGCCAAATGTGTTTCAGCTGTATGGATCTAATATTGGATGTTTTGGCAGGAAGAAGTCAATTTTCTGCGCAAGTCCATGTTTGAGTAACATACAGTGTTATAGCCATTGAAAATATCTCCTGTCACGTATTTATACTTCAACAATCCAGCATTATCCAGTTGTACAGAGAACAGAGGTAGTACAATGCAAGACTTTTACAGCCTTACTGTAGTTATGTTGTTAAAGACTTTATTTTATTGTACAGTATTTTGTGCATACAACTACATTATACATAGTTGGATAAGCATGAAGCAAGGCATTGCTCGAACTAAGCGACTGTTTTCATTTCATCCTCCTATAGGTCAAGGTGACATTTCAGATAAATAAATGCATACTTTATATATCTATTCTGAAAGTAAAACCTGCCTGTGAAGAACAACTGTGCTCTGGTGCATTTCTGTGGGAAAGAGGGGGTCATTTTAGAGGTGTAATGATATTTTCTGTGCTGGCCCTACAGGTCTGAGCCATATAGAGGCCTTACAACTGCAAAAGGTAAACTTTATAGGAACTTTAAAATTTCAGGAATTGATACATTATTAATAGATTTATGGACAATTGAGAGTGGGAGAGAAACAGAATGAAAGAGAAAGAAGTGGAAGGAGAGAGAGAAAAGAAAAAGAAAGGGGAGAAAATAAGTTTTCAGGAGAAATCATTTTGCTGTGAATGTGATGCTCCAAGTCCTTTCTGAAGCCATTTCCAGTGCTGGATTTTCAGTGATTGTAATTTTCTATTTTGAATCGAATTTACTGGCATCTTAGGAAATGCCTCTCTCTCTCTGAAGAAGCATCTTTCTTCAGAGTGACATTGGACAGCAGCCTCCTCTTTAAGCCCTCTCTATTTCTATATCTTAACTTGATCAGCTAGGGTTACAGTGTGTGTGTGTGTGTGTGTGTGTATGTGTGTGTGTGAGAGAGAGAACTCCATTCCATTAAGTTCAGTCTCCACAGTAAAATGTGCCTGGATAATGCGGTGTACCTTTAAATGTTCTCAAGTCATGTTAATTGCATTAGTTAATTGCATTAATGGATTCAAATTCAGCATCTTTTCTCTTTTGCCTGAAAACATTGTACCTCCAATATCTATGCAGGAACTAAGAAAACCAGTTTTTACTTTGTCCATAATGCATTATGCATGTTGCCAATGGGTTTTGAAAGAAACTGTGGTCATGGATTTTTTTTTTTTTTTTCTAGAGAAGCATGTGATTCTTCAGTTGAAGTTAATACAATTAAATAAATCAGGAGACTGAGTTCTCATACCATCACTGATGATGTAGTAAGATTATACATCTGTTCTGATTTCTTCCTTTTACGTTGCATCAGTTCACCTGAAATGAAACAGAAGCAGAGTGACATTGGACTGACTGCAGTGAAGCACTGCATTTATTTTTTGCAGTGTGAATTTCAGTTTTACTGTGCCTCTCTGGGCAGACAGCAGCAGAAGACTGAACTGATAGACAAACTGCTGGACTCTTTTCTTCTTGGTCTTTTTGACCTCTGGGAAGTAAAAGAGCAAAGAGCAAAGTCAGAGCCTGAGCTCTTGTTGATGGAAGCAGCCGGCTGCTGCAGTGTCAGCTGGCCTGATGACTCAGACACAAGTCAGCTGGAGGATTGTTGCTGCCTCTCCTCAGGGTCGACCAGACAGACACTGCGGTGATGGCAGCAGCTTCAGCAGGGGAGGTCAGACGTCAGAGTCCTCTTCTTGACCTGCTGGTGTTTCTTCATCCAGGCCGGGCTCGTCGCTCAAACCTCCATCATGGCTGGTGGAACTCATAGCTTCATCCCCACCAGCTGGCTGCGAGGATCATTTCTTTGTCATTGGGGCTCAAACATCATAGAAGTTTCATCCACTATGATGTTGATGATGATCTGACCGGTCTGTCATGTATTTATCTCTGACTTTCACTTGGATGGATAGGACCTTCTCATCCCTGATGGAGATGCCCCATGGACATCAGAGAGGAGGAGAGCTGGTGACTCCCATAACCAGTGGACTGAGCTGCAGTGAGGGCATGACAGAGGAGAGGTTGAGTGGATAGGGCCAGAAACCCTGCAGGACTTTGGCCACGACTGACATCACCACCTCCACATCCTGCTGTTGCTTCTCCACTGGACTCCTGATGACTTCCTCAGCCAGCTCCACCATCTGAAACCTAAAATACACTTCATGGCACTTCACCTATGTGGGGCGGAGCAGGGCTTTTTTTTTTTTTTTTAACCAGCTACACCAATCTGTGTTCTCCACTGTTGAAGGACTGCAGAGCCATGTGTAAAGGGAACAAAAAAATTGAAAATTGGTGTGCGCAGCTTTCGTGGTCAGAGTAGCTGCTTCAGATAATTATAATGTTGCACTGCGTCCAAGTGTGGTGTATTTCAGACATGAGGCTCTCGACAGAATACGGATATTTCAGGATAAATTGTTGAAAGGAAATATTTCCTCGTCCAGCAGATCTGAATAATGTGTCTATAGACCGGTGCATAGTAAGGAGGCCTTAAAAGGAAACAGCAGTTACACGATTACAGTGAAACTGCAAGATGAAGAAACTGCGATATACCTCAGTGGGCCTATACGGGGCCCTGCATCCGATCCAGTCCACTGACACTCTCAATCATAGGACAAATCCAAACTACAGCAGCAATTAAACTATCAAACCTCCAACAAAACTATCACAAGAGCACACGTAAGAGCAGTCAAACATATTCATACATTTGGATGAGTGAGTTTTCATGGGAGACAAAATGGACCTCTTGTTGCTGAGTTACTGGCAATAGAATTCAACTTTTTAGGACACAGGGATCCTGGTTGGTTCTGCTGTTCAGGCAACGATAAAAATGTCTGACCAGCTTGAGCAAGAACAATCAAAGAAGATCGTTTTACACAACACTGGAATAGATCTTTCAAGCTGTGTTTTGACTGGCTCAGTACATTTTGTGGTATAAAAGCACCTTCCTGACTGTGATACACCATTTTTAGGCTATAGAGGTGGGAATTAATGCGTCCAACAAGAATATGATTGGAAAATGGAACAAAATCAATGTAGAAATCATATTCTGCTTATAAGGATTAAGAGAATGTGTGAACGTGTGAATTTATCAGATGATATTTTAACAAGGGCCTCATCAACCATGTTTTTGTTTTTTTTTTCCTTCCTGCTTTCATTGTTGTTCTGATTAGTGTGACTTTGGGGAATAAAGTGTTCATAATTCACCCATTTTGGAATATCCAATACTGTTTTACTTAACCCCTATGTGGTATGTATTGCAGTAGCGATGCTATCCTCCTCCAGTCATTCTTGCTTTGCTCAACAAGGGCCTCATCAACCATGTTTTTGTTTTTTTTTTGTTTTTTTCTTCTGTTTTTGTTATTAAAAGTGATATTTAAGATTACCTGATATAGTTTGTGGACCTATTTTTTTAATTGTTTCTGTATTTATTTATTTGTATTTATTTCTTTTTTCCAGTGCTCTAGGATCTTTAGAGAGTGTGGTCCCTACAACTACAACTTGTTCACAAATTTAAAAAAAAAAAAAAAAAAAAAAGTATGCAGCTGTATGCAATATGTGTGTGAGTGTTTATGTGTGTGCGTGTGTGTGTGTGAACGTGTGAGTGGGTGTGGTGGATTGTGTGAGTGCATAGTGTTTGTGTGTGTCTGTGTATCATGGCATGTTCATTTTGCCGCCTGCTTGCTTGCTAATTGTCTGCCAGTTACAGTTAGAGACACCCAATCAGACTTTACAGGACATGACACACAACAAGGTGTGTGTAGATATGTGCATGTGTGTGTGTGTGTGTGTGTGTGTGTGTGTGTGTGTGTGTGTGTGTGTGCGTGTGTGTGTGTGCGCGTGTGTGTGTGTGGTGTGTGTGTGTGTGTGTGTGTGTGTGTGTGTGTGTGTGTGTGTTTTACCATAATAATTATATGGGACAGGCTATTTATGACCCTGTACTTCCATAGTTATTTACAATTGTTTTAATTGCTCCAAAGTGGTTGTTAAATACTGTGACACAACACACACCCACACACACACTTAGCAGTACGTCAAACTGAGACAGATAATCAAACACTATTATTGTCCCCTCTCATGTTCTCCCTCAATCTTTAGATGATCAACTTGATTGCTATTGTGCATTTAGAGAGAAGTGACAGTGAAAAGAAATGGATACTGTGCATAATTATCATGGTGTGTGTGTGTGTGTGTGTGCGCGTGTATGTGTGTGTGTGAGAGAGAGAGAGAATGAGAAAGAGAGAGTGAGAAGGAGTGCACTCACACATGAATTGTACACACAAAGTAGGATGTGAGCATTTCATGTGATGGTGCTCCACTTTTCACCCTAATATATGTCACATGCAAAGACATAGCACTATCTGTGTGTGTGTGTGTGTGTGTGTGTGTGTGTGTGTGTACATGTAATATGGTGGTATGTGTGTGTTCATGCACATGAACTATTCTGGGAAACTCTGAAGGCAGGAATCCAGCATGACAACAACCATGTAAAAGAATTAACCTAAGCTGGACATTTGTGTGTGTGTGTACATGTGTGCGCACGCACGTGTGTGTGTGTGTGTGTGTGTGTGTGTGTGTGTGTGTGCAAGGTTTAATGTCAACTGTCCAAAAGTCTTGACAACAAATATGTGTTGAGGTGTGTGAGCATATAAGTGTGTGTGTCTGTGTGTGCGTGTGCATGTGCATACAGTATGGTCCTGTGGATTTGCTGATCATGCGGACATTTAATCTGCTACTGATGGGAGATGATTGATTTACTGGATAGATTTCCTCAGTTTGACTAACCCTTGACCCAGTGCATACACCAATACACAACACACACATACACACACACACACACACACACACACACGCACACACAGAGTGACACAGTATGTATGGGAAATGGGTTAGCTATAGATGTATTTCCCCATCATCCAGAGAGACATGTATCAATGACAAATCTGCTGTTTTTAGCTGAGCTACGTATGTATGTGCAGTGTGTTGTGCTCGACTGAAGTCTGTGGGCTGAGAAAACACAACTTAACCGCCTTCATTGGCTAATACGGCCTTTTTTTTCTCCAAAATAACTGTCATTACAGTGTGGTGCCCAGCAGAAGAGTCAGCTTGTGTTTAACCACAAAACCAATTATGCTGGTAAAGAGAAGAAACAAACAGAGAGATAAAAGAGTAGTGTTATGTTTGCTTGGTGGCTCTGCAGAGCCTCACAGAGATAAATTCAGCTTTAACCACCTCGATCGAGACACAGACTGATCGGACACACCTCAACGATATCAAACACCTTTGATATCTATGACTTGACATCTGCATCTTGATCCTGGACGAGTCCTGGGATTTATCTCAAGAGCAGAGACTGCCAGCAGCCATTGAGAGCTGAGCTCACAATGAGGTGCTGAGTCTGGCTTCCTGCTTTCATTGTTGTTCTGATTAGTGTGACTTTGGGGAATAAAGTGTTCATAATTCACCCATTTTGGAATATCCAATACTGTTTTACTTAACCCCTATGTGGTATGTATTGCAGTAGCGATGCTATCCTCCTCCAGTCATTCTTGCTTTGCTCAATGCTGGTTTGATGACCCCTTGCTAAAAAGAAATGAAGTCTTCTGTTCTGTTTGTCTGAGCCAACAGAACCCAGTGGAACATAGTTTAACAGTAATTGGTGCAAAAAAAAAAAAAAAAAGTCCTTTTTCACTAGGCAAGCAAATGTGCACTTTCATTTCTGATAATAATACTTGCTTGTGTTTAGTTGGCAATTCTTAAAGAAAGCTAACTGGGGGGAAATCTACCCATAGACAAGGGCCTAACAGTTAACAAGGGGCCATCCAGCCAGCTTCCAGCAAAGCATACGCCAGGCATGAACCGTCAGCATCATTATCAGCCGTGTTACTGTATACCGAAGAGCTGGACACCCATGGAAAAACACTAAAATCTTATAAAACTGTTGCATCACGGACACAGATATTAAAATTGCTCAAAGTCAAGCAAATACCTTCTGCAACTGTTTCCAAACTCTTCATGCAGATGTTAGCCAAAAAGAGTCCATAGCAACTTTGTTTGTTGTGTTTGTTGTGCATGGTGGAAGGAATGAGCACACAGTTATTGACAAATGCATAGTTTGTGTATGTATTCAGCATGAGCACGGTTGAGGGGGAACCCACATGGGGACTGCTCAAAAGTGTCCACCTGGACTGAAAGCCTGTTTGCCCGATGGCCTGTTATCCTGAAATCAAACACACATTATTCGAAAACCCCAGTAGTCTTAAAAATGGCCATTCCATCAGTTTGGTTAGGTTTAGGCAGGGTTTTCGTCAGGTTAAGGTTAGGATAAACTGGGGTGGATACATTTCTTAGGAGGAATGCAAAATTCGGCCTAGTCACTGAATTCCAACAACCCCAGAGTGTATATTTTCAGAGCAATGGACCTTCAGAGCAATGGGTTTGTTTTAGGAATAAGAGGACATCAGACTAATGGCTTTTCAGTCCAATGGGACATTTTTTGAACTATTGGGGTGTCAGAAGAATGACCTGTTGGACCAATGGTATGGCACCCCCCACATAAAGTTTATGCCAGATGGCTCCATGGTCCAGTCTGCAAGAATGTTGAGAGGAGGACTGCATCAGTACTACTAGTACTACTACAAGCCACTTAGACAGTATATACAATAATATCATTTTCTTCAAAATAGGTCAACTATCATTTTAAAGGTCCTGTCCATGAACATCGATGGGCTGAGACATGTGGGCACGAGACCCCACTCCCTATCAACAGCAGAGGCAAAATAAAAAGTAACATCTGTGTGCATTGCCATGAGTTTCTAAAATCAGTTAGGGTTTTAAAAGTCCCCCAGCATGTTCCCAGCCTAAGGCAGAAACACTGACAACACCAAATACTGATGACATTAAGTCTGATTGAGGACCTACATTGTGTTTCACTTCATCTCGTCTCTCTTTCTTCTGCCTTGCCTGTGGCACACAGTGCTTATCCACGCTCTATTCAAGGGAAGGTTACACAGAACAATGCCATTTGTAGCAGGCTGAGTGTTTACTGCTGTAAAATGTGTGAGCTGAGAAGGACATCTTGATGCAATTCAAAAAAATCAAACCATATTGTTCCTGCTGAATACAAACCTCCTATCTCCAAAAGGTCAATTTAACCAGGGGGAAATTATTTCCTGTTTCCTGTTGACGTTCGTGGTTCTTTTTGCATTGTTTTATTACGCTGCCACTTAGATGCTGTTTTTCAGGTGGGTTCTGACTTTCCTTTCATAAATGTTATTATTACTATGTTTTTTTTTTTTTAATTCTATTTATTTTTTTTATTTGCTTTTCTTGTTTGAGATGCTTAGCCTCATATTATTTTAATCTCACCTGCGTAAATGTCGTTTGCCTCTTCTGTTTTTTTCATTGCATTTCATGACTTGTGTTTTTTCTTGTTATCACGTCTGTGTTTCAGCTGTAGAGTAACAATGGAACATTTTCTGCATGTGAGAGACACTGTCGCTGTAAAAATGAAAGGGCAGAATGGAGACAGGACATTTCTGCAAGATGCTGAAAACACAGAGGTCTCTGATAATCCTTGGCTGTGGAGAGTTTCATGGAGATCTACCAACCCTCAGAATCTGATGCAGCTATCCTATGTGATATTTAAGATGAGCACCTGGAGTAGAAAACTACTCTGGATGTTGGTAGAGGAGGATGTGGTGCAGTGAGATGGAGTGAGGACATCACTGAATTAGACTTATGGCATTTCCAGAGGGCTCAGTGGTGGTTTCCCACAAATCCCCCCATGCACACTACATCTGCACTACCTTAATAAAGACTTTACACTTAGGTTACACCTTGAAAACAACACACTCAGTCAATGTGAGCCTCATCAACAATATCAGCAAACAACAAACTAGTGGAAGTCTAATTTACCATGACCAGGGGGTCAACAATTAAAAAAAAAAAAGAGAGATTTAATTAATATATGGAGTGATACGCCCATACTATTTTTGAGTGGGTCAGTCTAATATCTGGAACAGCCTAGTGATCAACTAGTTGATTTGGCTCACATTATTCAGCTTCAGTCCTGGCATTGTGGAGATTGTCTAATTTGCCAAAATGGTTGGAATACAGCATATATCTACACAACAATGGCACAGCTATCTCAGTATTGGTGTTAACATTACATCACAGTTAACTGCTGAAAAACAATCACCACAATTTTTAAGTAATCAGGATTTTAAAAAACAGGGTAGGTGTGGCTAACGTAGGGCTAACGTAATTAGTTTAACATATCTGATTAGTGTTGCTGTTAGTTTATTGCTGTTATGGCAAGCTACAAAAGGTTTCATATGACCCGATACATTCATGACCATTGATTACAAAAAAGAAAGTGGATTAACAATTGACCACAGGCCGGTCTCACAGCATTTTGTGAAATAGTCAAAAAACGTAATCAACAGATTTGTGCATGGACACGACTTGACTTTCAAAGTAACATATTTCAGTTGGAGGTATGTTTCACGCCTGTACCACGAACTGTGAGGTCAAACAAAGAGCCCGAAAGAGGACGGTGGCGTGACAGAGATGTCAGTCAACACCACTTTTACTTAACATTGTTAACAAATGTTAGCTAACAAATTGAATTTGTGTCCACATGCATGAGATTCATGCCCATGATCACAAATCTGCAGATTACAGTTTGTGACTGTTGAACAAACTGCAGTGCGGCCGGGTTGAGTATTTGCAGCGGCGCTAAAAATTCAAGCTCTTCTTCACGTTGTTGTTGTGGGTTTTATCCGCACCATCTGAGCCAGAGCGGGCTGCTGTGGCTATTGCAGCGCCAGTGCAGGATTGTTTCAGAGTAGACGCATGATGGGGAAATGTTCGATTAGCTGAAGGTAAACAACTGTGACTGCAATTTATTTTGCTAATGGCAGAGCACTTAGTTATTTATCTGTTTGTAGGTGATGACAACTGTCTCTTTCTAAAAGCTTTTTCCAGTGCTGGAATGTCGAAGAAAAGTGTGCCTCCTGAATTGAGTTGACAGAAAGTGAATTACTCAGCCTTTAGGATAATTGGTCAGTGCGTAGTTCTCCCAGAAGTTTGTAATACATCAGCCTGTACAAACTGTGTTTCCAAGTCAAACAAGGGCACCCAGAAGTTTCAGAGAAAAGTAGAGGTAGCTGGGGGTGGTGAACATAAAAAAAAAAGAGAGAATAAAGCTGTAAAAAAAAAAAAAAAAAAAAAAAAAATCTATCATCCTACCTCTTGTATGTGAAATCTATTACCAAATAGCTTCAAAAAGTACGTGGCTGAAATACCTCCATCTGTCTGAATCAGACTTTTTTTTTTTTTTTTTTTGCTGCCTCACTCTTTTTCAGACAGGGAGCTGTCATCAGCGCCACACACTTGAACAGATATGAGACGCAACATCATTTCATGTGCAGATTAAAATGCCTAATTGTGGATAAATGAGTCTCTGGTGATTTTACTGAGTTTAGGTGCTAAGAAGCGATATCCAGAGGGGATCAGCCACCCACTAATAGGCTGACCATCATCTGTAATGGCACTGGCCTTCCTCACCACATGCCTCTCTCCAAGGTTTCACTTACAGCACTCCTGCCTCCATCACGCTAGTGACCACTGAGCAGCGAACCATTAAACTCTAATAAAACAAGGTCATCACTTTAAAAGAGCTAAAAGATTTCATTAAACTTTATCTGACCAGTTACTGTATGAGGTCAGTCAGCAGCAAATAGAAAATACTATTCATAAAAGAGAGAGGAGAAGAAGGAGGGGAGGCTAAATCATAATCACGGTTCAGCAGTACACACTGTGCATACTGCAGACGCACTGGTTTTGTAATGTCAGAGTACATTTTTGGAAATGTAGAGGTTTCTCCTCTCAGTGTTTTTGACATGGAGTATGAAAAGTTGAGGGATCTAACCCACTGTTTCTATACCACAGTGAACTGAAGCTTTTTGCCGTAAGCAAATGGAGACTTAGCCACAAGAAAATGATTGCTTTAGCCATGACAAATGTTGACATTTTTTATCCATTCTAGCCTGCTTTTTTTTTTTTTCAGCCACAAGAAATAGAGCCCTCTTAGCAATAACAGAATGGAGCCCTTTATCCATTTTAAATTACATTAAGCCATGAGAAAGTGGCCTCTTGTTTGATAATGAAATCAAGAATTAGAACCACCAAAATAAATGAAATATGACTCTCCACAAATGAATTCAGGTCTGCCCAATAAGTTGATAAGATATTGCATTTGGTCTATTTTTGTATGTAAGTAGATCTGAAAATTACTAACAACTCAATGGCAAACTAATGCTCTAATGTAACTAATGCACTGAAATAGAGATTTAAACAGACTTGAGAGAGCTATTTTTCTGCTGTTAAAAAATGTTCTCAAGCTATAAGAAAAAAAGATTTTATTTTTTTTTTTTTATATATGAGAACATAATACTCTCAGCTGTGATAAAATGGCCTTTTAGCCATTAGATGAAGATTTTTTTTTTTTTTTCCCATGAAAGAATGGAGTGGTTTCAGCCTTCAGCAAGCTGCATTTCAATGCTACAACTTTCCAGCATGACAAACCAGAATGGCTTTGGCCATGAGCTCACAAAGTTTGAAACAGCTGAGTTTAAGACGTGGTGAGACACTAGTGACTACGCCAGGGCTTTTCAGCATGGGCGAGCCAATATGTGAGTCAAGGTTATTAAAAAGAAAAATGGGTTGAAGTTCCAGAGAGACAAGCCCATGGTTAATTCTGAGAGAGAAAGAGAAATATAAGATGATACTTTTCCCCTTGATCTCTAAACCTGTCTCTTATTTCTTGATTTATTGATAGCTCTAATGTACCTTCCTGGTCCTGTGTTTAAAACCAAGAGCTCTTTCCTCTCCCCTCACCTTTTTAAATCTTCTCTTCCCTCACGTCTCCTCCCTCCTAGTCCCCTCCTTACCTCTCCTCCTCTCTCCTCCTCTATTAATTTTTAATATAAAGCATTGAAGGCCCATTGAGGATGTGTAATGTCCATGTTTTAGTAATGGGAGGTTCACAACATACTTTAATTGCTTTACACACACACTCACACACACTCACATATACACAAACACAGATACTATGTAAACTCACACTCTAAAAATTATGAGGTAATGAGGTCAAAATGACACCATCAAGTTAAATAAATAAATCAAATGCACAAATGATTATCAATAATAGCAAAGAGCAGATTGACATGCCATGAGTATTATGAATATGCCAACTACAGTATGTTAATATGCATCTTCATAACCACAAGTGCCTCAGCATCCTAGCCGGTCATCATGGTTGGGTTTTTCATCAGGATATGAGCCGGCTGGCAAAATATTGTTGGTATGAAAATTAATCTCTGGGAAATTTTCAACTTAAGAAGTAGATGTACAAAGTTGCAGCATTTTATATCACTTAATTAAATGTACTTTTGAATTTCTGAGGGTGAAAATCAGGTGGGATTTTTTTTTTTTTTTTTTTTTTGGATGTGTAACATTGGAATTTGAGTTCTCTCAATTCATACTGAAGTGCAATTTAATATGTTTAATGACAGCAAATGGTAATGCTTTATAAGTGTTTAAAATTTAAGGACTTCAATAATTATGGAACATGCTGTCAGCAAACTGCACTCAGCTCATGTTCATGGTTACCAACCCAGCAGGTGTGTGCTTTAAGTCACAGGAAGCCAAAGGGACGTGAGAAGCAGAAGGTGCTGGGCTGGTGAGTGGGCTGCTGAGTCACTGCTGTTTATGCCATTGTACTAATGAAATGGAAATGAATATACAGGACCGTGAATAATGGCCTATGTAACATAAATGTTGCCATATGATGCCAGAGTTATCCAGTTTTCATCTGAAGACCCACAGACAAGGTAAATATAAACACAAATGAGGTACAGCACTTGAGCAAATACAGGAGAAATGAAAAATACTAGGAGAATGCTAAGACATGACATTACATCATATTTAACCCATAAACTTTATCACAGTTAGAAACATGAGAAGATAGATAGATAGAGAAAATTAAAAATATATTTTAAAAAAATGGATAAAAATATATATATACTCTGCTCTTCATTAACATGCCTGCAGCTCATCTCAAGATCACTAACAAGATTTTTTTTTTTTTTTTTTTTACCCATACTTTGAATCAACCTGCACATCTCTAGTTAGTATAAAACTCAGAACAAAACAGCTCTTAATTGTATAAAAAATATGTGTGTAAATGCACCCAAGACGCATTGATAATAGATTCTAATCTGATCATCCAAGCTACTTCTGGAGGCCACTATGTAATGCTGAACAAAAGTGCAAAGGCAACTGCACTTTTTGTCTAGATGCAGTAGCTAAGCAAGTGGAGATATTTCACCAGCTTTACTTTGTTGCTGTATCCGTGCAGTCCTCTCAACACTGGCCATTATTCTTAAATGAAAGCATCTGCATGAAACGGACTTCTCCACTGGTGTTGTTTACAGTTTCCCAGTTGCCTAATAGGGCTTCTTTCCTCCGTTTTGAATAATGATAATAATAATCAAAAAAAGAGCAAATAATAACAGCCTCCATCTTTGAAATCAGCTGCATCTGCTTCACAATGTAAACATCGGGGTGGGAAGTGATGGACATAGTTGTGTGAGTTTTGCACGAGAAAGTGCAATTAGGGTCTCAATATGGACTCGATGCAGATAATTAATGGCAGCTATAATTACAAGCTGGCCGCACTGTATCCAAATCCAGTCCCAATATGAGGTGCCTTTTCTGACTCTACCCAACAAAGGATCAGCCCACAGCAACTGTTGGATGAGAAAGTAATGATTATCAAAATTAGCAGTCCTCACTCCCTTTCTCCCCCTCTCTCTTGGTCTTTATCTCACATCTACGTTTCTCTCCCTCTCTCTCCCTCTGTCTGTAGACCCCCTGGTGCAGCAGATAGGCTCTCTATCTCTTTGCTCTCAGCTGGACAGAGACACATCAACGCTCCACTGAGCTTCGAGCAAACTCCCCCCCCTTCCCTTCCTCCCTCCTCGCTCTCTCTCTCTCTCCCTCCGCCCCGCCACTTCCCTGCCTCTCCTCCACCTCACTTCTCTTATAGGTTGTCTCAGTGAGAGATAGCATACAAGCGCCCCTGCTGCGGTTACAATCCTCCCACCCTCTCTCATTCTCCTCTCTCTCTCTGTCTCTCTCTCTTTCTCACTCTCTCTCGCTCTCTTTCTCTCTCTCACTTTCTCTCTCTCTCTCTGTTTCTGGCTTTTTCTTTGCCACCCTCGCCCTCCCTCTGTATGTGTGTCTCTCTTATTCCCAGAAAGCATTTGCTGGGTGTGCAGGAGGTGGCCAAGTTCAATATCGACCCGAGCAGGTACAACATTGTCACGATGTGATATCATAGCACGGTAAAAATTCATGTTTAAACAACTTTGGAAGCTGTTTCACAAATCAATGCCGGTATTACGTCTCAAGGATGTCTCAACTTTCATTTTGGTGCTACAATGATAAGGCTTTTAAAAAGTGGTGCAAGACATATTGGCATCTATTCAGTGCCAGAATGTGTGCTGGGAATTACCTCACTTTGACTTATCTGTCTCGGTGTGTGGGTCTGTGTCCTCTGCCCTTCCCTTCCCACCTCTCTCTCTCTCTTTCTCTCTCTTTCTCCACTGTCCTCTGGCCCCTCTCCCTCTCCTGTGCCTACAAGAGCCATATTAGTCTGTCTGAGTGTGCATGGGCGGGGGCGTCCATGGCAGGCGAGCTGCTACAGCTGGGAGCGCGGGCGAAAAGGATGAGTGACCCTGAAGAAAGACGAAAGAGAAGATGAGAAAGCGCAAGTGGACGCCCCATTGTGACACTTAATATATGTCCCAATATTCATTACATGTTTCTCTCTCTCTCGCTCTCTTCTCCTTGACCGCTCAACCTAGGTGGGATTCAAACGATGTGTGGGTGTGTGTGAGTGAGTGAATGAGTGAGTGCGGGAGCCAGCAAGCAGCAGAGGATCATATCTCTAGCTTGTAAAGTCCTTATTAAAATTTCTGCTTCATTACACAGGAGCATTTCCACATA